>NC_077228.1:83833841-84106341 GCF_027887165.1 Monodelphis domestica
GAGAGGGAAAGGTGGATTTGTGTAGACACAGACATAAAAAGTGCATCAGTAAAGCACTTTAAAATGCACAAAAGAAAAAATTAAGCTCAGGGGGGAATACCAGAGTAATTTTTTAAAATTACCTTGATAGTGGGGTAGATACTGTACTTTTTTATTTCATTGGAACAGAAAACCCCCAAGTAAAGAAATTCCTTCCACCTCTGGAGAATTAAATGAGTTCTAAATGCAGAGAAAATGTATTGATCGAGTATTAAATAAGGTATACTAGAAAAGGAATTCTAATTGTGATTAGTTTCAAGTAATCTTTCAGATTTTACTGAATTTATAACCAATTGTTTAGTAAGCACTCCATTCCAATTGAAACACTTAATATATGTTTTAAAACATACATATACCCTCAATCAATTCCACATTCACCTAAGTATCCTTTTAAATATTTCTGAGCTTTGTAGATATTTAATTTTTGCTTTTGTAAAGTTAAAAAGTATAAGGAATACAATTTATGTCCAAAACTTTCTAGCTTTAGAATGAACATTTAATTTGGTTTTATTATAGAATTATCTTCTTGGAGAGTTGCCTAGAACATTAAGAGATCAAGTGACTTGCCCAGGGTCACACAGACAGTAAATATTGTCTGAGAGGCAGGATGTGAAGTCAGCTGTTGACTAGGAAACCACAATTCAATGCTGCCTTTCTCTAGGACCTCTCTACATTGTACCATCTAATCCAAAATACTTTATTTCCCCTCCAAATTTGTTTATCTGTACAAGGCCAAAGGAAATGTTCCACAGAAGGCAGGAGGTGGGAATCTGATTGGATCTGGTCCTCTGACAAAAAAAATCTCCTCCCTAGCTGACAGATCTCCTAGTTCTGAAGCCAGCATCTGGAAGATGTGTCTTCTGGGATGGAATCACTTGCTGCACCAAGAAGCTGATGCTGGTTAAGTCCTTCTGAAAATGTTTGTTTGCCCTTTTTTTTTTCATAGAGATGACAGCCATGTGTTGAGTCCAAAACTGTTTTCTTCTAAAAAATCAGTGCTGTAAGGATTATTTTTAATGTTCTTTTCTATCTTAGTAAGTCAGCTATTAGTGTCTATGTAGGGCACATCTGTCCGCCTGAGATGGGGTCTGGTGAGTTGCCCTGGTCCCTGGGGGAACCCCAAGTGGGCTTGGCATGCTCTCCCTACAGGGAGGATCCGATGGGAAAGGGCTGTTTTCCATTCAAGAGAAGTGGGAGTGTGAAGCCTTCCAGAGACAAGTTGCAGGGGCTCAGAAGCTGGTACAGCTGCAGATCATTAGCAGCATTCTAAGGCCAGCAGGAAAAGTAAGAAGGGGGCCAAGGGCGGGACTCTTTCCCTCTTCCTTTTTCCCATTTGTTCTCTTAGCCCTTTTGTCTCTGTCTCTTTACACATGCATCTAGTCTGTCATCATCATCATCATCATTATTATTATTAATTATTGCCATTCTCCCTTTTACAGGTGAAATTCCCCCTCTGCCCCCTCTGAAATTAAGAAACTAAATTCAAGATCTACAATAAAAAAAATCCTGGTATTTGTAATCTGTGTTGTTCTTGTTCAGTTATGTTCAACTCTTTGTGACTCTATTTGGGGTTTCTTGGCAGAGACACGGAAGCAATTTGCCATTTCCTACTCTAGCTCATTTTACAGATGAGGAAACTGAGACAAATATTTTGCTTTGTGCTCTCCACCTTAGTGCTCATTGTCCCTTAAGGCGCAAAATGTAATCACGTATTTTAACGAGAGATTAAACTAATTATAAATCATTTCTAAAAAGATAAAAGAATCACAAGCTTTATAGTACCAGAAGTTGTAAATAGCCTTTGCCGTCCTGTCGCCTACACAAGTGCCTCACAGCTACTGTGTTCTAAGGTCGAACCAACCCCTTCCACAGCCATAGCATGTATTTATTAGGGAACTGAGTTTCTGAGGGAGATATTTTGTAACTATTGTTTTTCCTGTTCATTTGAATAAATGCCTTAATTAAGAATTAATTGATGAACATCTTAATGCAAACACCAACAACATGGAAATAGGTTCTGATCAAGGACATGTGTAAATACCCAATGAAATTGCACATCGGCTGCGGGAAAAGTAGGTGGAGGGGAAGGAGGGAAATAATATAATTCTTGTAACTAAGGAATACTGTGCTAAATTGACGAAATAAAATAATTTTTAAAAAAAGAACTAAATGAGAGGGGACAGCTGGGTGGCTCAGTGGATAGAAAGACAGGTCTGGCAACTGAGGATCTTGGGTTCAAATCTGGACTTAGACACTTCCTGGCTATGTGACTCTGGGTAAGTCACTTAACCCTCATTGCCTAACCCTGACCACTTTTCTGCCCTGAAATCAATGTGCAGAATTGATTCTAAAATGGAAGGTGAGATTTGGTTTCTTTTTAAAGAGCTAATTGAATCTACCTGGTGATTTTTAATGGAAAGCAAATGGATGGAGATCAGGAGTTATAACAGTGATGGCAAACCTTTTAGAGATGGAGGACCAGGTCCTTCCCATTGGGCTGTTGGGTGGAGGGGTGGGTGAACTGAGGAATGTTCTCAGGGCATGAAGAAGGAGAGGGGAGCAGCTCTTCCCTGAGTCCCTCTAGCTTTCTAGTAAAGAACTCTGGTGGGTGACTCTAGAACTCAAGGTAGCAGTGACCCAATCCATAAGGGCAACTTTGGGGATTAGTCCAGAGAGGATACCACACTTTCTTTATTAGGGGGCAAAGATAATGAGTTCAGGTTTGGACTTGGAGGTATTTATGGAATGTCCAATTCAAGAGGTCTAGTAGGCAGTTGGAGATGTGATACTAGAGATTTAAGTCTCCTTAAAAGTAGACATAAGAATCATCAGCATAGAGATGATATTTAAATATGTGGGAGCTGATGTCAAATAGTAGAGATGGAGCCTGGCTGAAAGTTAAATTGTAAAGAATAAAGAAGGGATTGAGAACACCTGCTAGAGTTGACCTCAAGGAGTTTAGTCACAAAAGGAAGAGAGAGATGAGGCAGTAAATATCAGGAACAGGAGACAAGTGAAATCATGTTAAAAAGGCATCTTTGAAAATAAAAGTAATTTGATTTTTGCACCTTCTTCTCTATCATTCTCTCAGCAAGCAAGTTAGGTTCCCCAAGGGCAATGCATATTTCCCTCTTAGGGTTCTAGAAGTAATCCTGAAGACCTGGGGTATCTCTACTGTTCCCCAAGAACCCCATTTGGTGTGCTCCTCATTAATTACCAGCCAGACTTAATTAGCTATTAGAAAGGAGTATTTATTAATTTGGTATAGTGAGAGCAGGAAGAAAAAGGAAGAGGAGGAGGCAGATGAAGGTGAAAAGATAGGAGGAGGAGGAAGAGAGACAGACAGACAGACAGACAGACAAAGAGAGAGAGAGAGAAAACAAGAAGAAGAAATACAGTAAGTAGTCCAGTAGTATACCCTCTAACATATGTATATATAAGATCCAAGAAAAAGTGGACTCAAGCTTAGAAAACATATGACAAAGGGAGTGATGCAGTTTCTGGTGGGATAGAAGTCCTTTTCTCTCTTTGTGGAGTCCCCATTAAATTCCCCCTAAGTGTAACTCTCTGCTGAGCTCTGAAGATCAATGGCCCCATAGAATCCTAAAGCTACAGATTGTAAATTTCTTAAGGGCAAGGATTGTTCTTTCTTTGTATGTTTAGGACTTAGCCCAGAACCTGGCATATGACAAGCATTTAACAAATGTTCATTGGTTGACAAAATGGAATTTTCAGAGCTCTCTTAGTCTAGAAGAGTTTCCCTCCACCTTCCAAACTATTCAAATTCACATTTCTGGAGGAAATGGGAATTCAAAGCATGGTTTAGAGTCAGGACTTGGTATAAATCATTTGCCAAAGCTATGGCTCTGTGGAGAGGGTATAGAATAAAAACTAAAGAGATAAGAACAGACTTGGGGAAAACTTACCTGCCAAGGATTCAAGTGGCCAGAGCTTCTGGGGCTCTTCTGACCTTTCCAAACTCACTAGGACATCATCTGGTCCCCTCTGGCTCTGTTATTAATTTTTCTGAAATCAAGAAAGAATATACACAAAAAACCAAGTCTCTAAGATATAAATTTTGGAGTACACATTGATGAGTATTTGTAAAGGATTTGCCTCACAAAGAGCTTCCTATTATATCAGTGAATTCACAGATTAGGTTTTTTAAAAAATGTAAAAGCTTCTGAAACACATCCCACTACAGGGAAGGAGAACTACTTTGGTAATAATGATGAGCCTGAAGAGCTGTGATCTGTTGCAGATGAAAAAAATCTGTCTTCTTAATTTTTTTTTCATCTTTCACATCTTCTCTTCTATTTCATTCTCCTTTTGCTAGAGTTATTGAAGACAGAGAAGCAAACCAAAAGGGAGAATGAGACAGTGTTCTCTTTCAACAGGACTACTGGAAAGAATGGGTCCAAAGCAGAATAACTTGTCACTCCAGTCCAATTCACAAGAATTTATTGAGCTCATATCAATTGGCCTGCATTCTCCTAACTGCTGTGGGAAATTCAATATAATATAATCTGTTCCTTGTCCTCAAGGAATTTAACATCTTGTTGGGAAACAATGATGACTGTGGTATTTTTTGATGAGCATCAAGAACTTTCTCTCTGTCTGTCTGTCTCTCTCTCCCTCCTTAGCCTCGTCTCTTTTCTCTTCCCCTCTCTCTTCCTCTCTCTTTGTTCCTATATCTCTCCTATCCTCTTTCTGCCTCTCTATGTCTTTCCATGTCTCTTTCTGTCTCTCTCTCTGTCTCTCTCTGTCTCTGTCTGTCTCTCTCTGTCTGTCTGTCTGTCTCTCTCTCTCTGTCTGTCTCTCCTTAGCCTCGTCTCTTTTCTCTTCCCCTCTCTCTTCCTCTCTCTTTGTTCCTATATCTCTCCTATCCTCTTTCTGCCTCTCTATGTCTTTCCATGTCTCTCTCTGTCTCTCTCTGTCTGTCTGTCTCTCTCTGTCTGTCTGTCTCTCCTTAGCTTCGTCTCTTTTCGCTTCCCCTCTCTCTCCCTCTCTCTTTGTTCCTATATCTCTCCCATCCTCTTTCTGCCTCTCTATGTCTTTCCATGTCTCTCTCTCTGTCTCTCTCTGTCTCTCTCTCTGTCTCTCTCTGTCTGTCTGTCTCTCTCTCTGTCTGTCTCTCCTTAGCCTCGTCTCTTTTCTCTTCCCCTCTCTCTCCCTCTCTCTTTGTTCCTATATCTCTCCTATCCTCTTTCTGCCTCTCTATGTCTTTCCATGTCTCTCTCTCCGTCTCTCTCTGTTTCTCTCTCTGTCTCTCTCTGTCTGTCTGTCTCTCTCTCCCTCTGTCTGTCTCTCCTTAGCCTCGTCTCTTTTCTCTTCCCCTCTCTCTCCCTCTCTCTTTGTTCCTATATCTCTCCTATCCTCTTTCTGCCTCTCTATGCTTTTCCATGTCTTTCTCTGTCTCTCTCTCGGTCTCTCTGTATTTCTATATGTGTGTGCATGTGTCTATATCTCTATCTTCCTTTTCCTCCTCACTAGTCCACTATGAAAGAATCATTCTTTTGGCTTAAGGTTTTGTCTACTAACTAGTATGACTGCCATTTCTTGACCAATACAATACCTACCATACTCATATTAAAATCACGAGATTCTAGAAAGCAAATTTAAGTGGTAACTTTGTTTAGAGGCCCTCTGAGCATGAGTACCAACCACAGCATGAAGCAGGGAGGATAGTTTTACCAAAGGGGAGCACCATCATAGAAGATGTCTATTCCAGATTTTAAATTAAAGAAAGCCTTACGAATCTGACTCTCTAGATGTTCCTGATCACAGAAGATACTGTACAGATTAAATCAAGCCCCACAACATGGCAGAACCGTCTAAATGAAATCCATCATTTCTCAGAATTCAACCTATCTAGTCACAAAAAAACCCTCAATATATAAGGAATGCCTGTTGTCTAGACTGTGCTATGGATGTTTGTTGAGTTTAAATCCAGAGGACTCATTCATTCAGATAAATAAAGGTGTCAGTGGATAAAGCACTAGGCCTGGAGTCAGGGAGACCTGAGTTCAAATCTGACCTTAGATATTTGCTCACTGGGCAAGTCACTTAAGTTCTGGTTGCCTAATCTACTAGAGAAGGAAATGGCAAACCCCACTCCAATGTTTTTTGCCAAGAAAACCACAAATGGGATCATAAAGAGTTGAATGTGATCAACTAACTGAATAACAACTTATCTATATTGGCCCCTATTTCTTTATCTATGGGGGGGATGGGGAGGAAATTGTGTATATGTTGGCAAAGCACTCTAAATGAACAATGGCCTTAAAAATACACAGAAGAAGAGGATGAATTGCCTTGGGGGAATTTCATAATTCTTTTAGTGACTCCAAATATCTCCCTGAAATTAAGTTTCACATTTTACACACCAATATTTTTCTGCTAATGTATGGTGTGAGTCATGGAATAGCACAGTCTTTGAAGAAATTGGTATTTATGGAAAGAATTCAGAACTGGATTCCCCAAGTCACTAAACAATATATCCTTTGATCCCAGGATACAACTATTTGGCTCATGCCCAAAAGAGATAAAAGACACACAGAGGGAAAGGATCCATAAGTATTTCTAGTATGACTTTTTGTTGTAACAAAAGTGATATCCACCAATAGTGGACTAATTGGGGAAATCTAGGTGGTGAAGTGGTTAGAGAACCAGACCCCCAAGACGGGAAGTTCTGGGTTCAAATGTAACCTCAGATAATTCCTAGCTATGCAAGTCATCTAACTCCAATTACCAAGCTCTTATGGCTCTTTTGCCTTCATGTCAATCCTATTTTTTAAATTCATTATTACAATTCTATTATTTAGAATCAATTCTAAGACCCAGGGTAAGGGTTTAAGAAATATAGTATACTACCTGAACAAATTGTCTTATCTGAATAAAATGCTAGCTAAGTAAATCAGTAGAGAGAATATTGGACTTGGAATCAGGAAAACTTGAGTTCAAATCCTATCTCAGGCACTTAATACTTGTGTGACCCTGGACAAGTCATGGAATCCCTGTTAGCCTCAGTTTCCTCATCTATAAAATAGAAATAATAACTGCACCTGCCTTGCAGAGTCATGAGGCTCAAATGAACCAACACATGAAAAACACTTTGCAAAAACCTTAAACTAAAAATATCAATAATTCATAGAAACTTTAGAAGATTTGCATGCACTTGTGCAAAATGAAATAAATAGAAACAGGAACAATTTACATGATGACCTCCATAAAGTAAAGTCAAACAACGGTAAAAGATCTCAGAACTCTGATCTATCTGGTGCTCAATCATGCCTTCAGAAGACTGCTGATGCCTCTTGTCTCTTGACCGAGAAGTGATGAATCAGAGGTACAGAAGGAGACATTCATTTTCAGATATCGTCAATATGTCTATCTGTTTTTCCTTTCCTATATTTACCTGTTAAAAAGTGAAGGCTACTATTCCAAGGTGTACAAGCAAAGATGGATTTTAGCATGTAGTGATTGAGAAATAAAAATAAAAGAAAGAAAAACATATTAATGTTTTTAATACACAGAATGAGGTCAAAAAGATGAGAAGGGAACACATACAATATGATTTTGTTACCATCTTTTAAAATGTTACGTACTTTCTTAAAATAACAAATTGAAACAGAAACTCAGAGTTTTATATCTTCTATTTTATTTTTCTTTATGTATTGAAATATTTTTGTTGATGACTGTTCAAAATAAAAAATAAATAAAGTTGGAGATCACCCAAAGGGCAATGAAATGATTCCTGGTGGGCCTGAGCAGGCTGTAATACTTTACAAATTACAAATGACATTGGGAGAAGAGATATTGACAGTGAAATGTAGAGTGGGAAAAATTGGTGGACTGGTACAAATGAGGAATGACAAGTCTCCATACTCCACTTGGTTGCAGTGTTGAAAGATTAGAAAATCTCCAGATTATTAGGTAGACAACTTGGTGGATTTATGGGAAGGTAGATATGAGTCACACATGGTAGGTAGGTATGAGTGGGCTGAAATCAAATTCAGTAGTTGATTTATCCATTCATAAGATCACAGATAACTTAGAATAGTAAGATCAACAATCTAGTGATAGAAAGGACCTCAGAGCCCATCTAATTCAATCCCCTCATTTTAAAGTTGGGAAACAGATGCATGGAAGTTAAGTGGTTTGCCCTGGATCATGGACTTAGTAAATAAGAGAGGAAGGATTTAAAAGCAGATAACAAATAATAGGGAAATAGGAATCAAGTGATAACATTTCTATAACCTAGTGGAATTGCTTGTCAGCTCTGGGAGGGGGCAGAAAAGAGGAGAAGGAAAGAAAATGAATCATGGAAATATGGGAAAATATTTTAAAATAAATAAATTTAAATAAAAAATTAAATTAAAAGAAGCTGATAACTATTCTTTAAAAAAAAAAAAACCCTTACCTTCCATCTTGGAATCAATACTGTGTATTAGTTCCAAGGCAGAAGAATGGTAAGGGCTAGGCAATGGGGTCAAGTGACTTTTTATGGGGATTTTGAGATCTCAGGGAGCTGCACCCCTAACTCCAGCCACGCAGAAGGGGTGCCCATCACTAAAATGGGAGAACATGAACAAACTGGAATAAAAGGGTTCAAGAAAGGCTTGGATATTCTTTCTGCTTAAAATCAGGTTACCTGTATCAGCTGGCTTTGAAAAATGTAAGCTTTCTTCATTTCTTTCAGGACACTATTGTCTACACGTCATATAAGAATTGACTCAGAAGTATGATTTAGTTGGAACATCTGGTCTCGGCATGTTTTTCTGTGAAGCAATTGCCAAGTCTATCTGGAGAGGTGCTACAAGGGTGAGGTCGAGGCTTTCATAATAGCGAGGAGGTCAAATTCCCTAATGCTTGCTCTTCCCTTCACCATTGACCTCACCTCATTCTTCAGTTTCTCTTCTGTTCTCCAGAGCATCATTAACATTTAACGTCCTAACGTTTCCCAGCGATAATACTGTAATTTCCTAGTCTCCAATGCCTCACACTTCCCTCTTGTCCAAAATTTGTTGCAGACCTAGAACCATAGAATCACAAACGTGTAGAAGGGGCCATATTGATTATATAGGGCAATCCTCTCAACGAGTGGTATAGTGCATAAAGTTAATAAGTTCATTTTCAGTTGTGTCTGAATCTCTGTGATTCCATTTGAGGTTCATTAGCCAAGAGAGTAGAGCAGTTTGTCATTTCTTTTACCAGCTCACTTTACAAACAAGGAAACTGAGGCAAACAGGTTAAGTGACTTGCCCAGGGTCACACAGCTAATAAGTGTCTAAATCTGGGTTTGAATTCCATCCTTCCTGACTCTAAGCCTTGAGTTCTATCTACTGTGCCACTTAACTGCACCCAAATCCATAAGATCTGCCTAAAATAGCCTCAGATGTTTACTAAACTGTCTGACACGTGCCTTCATTTCTTCAACTCTAAAATAGGAATCAAAATAGCCTGCCTCTACCTCCCAGGATTGTTGTGAAGATCAAATGAGATATTTGTAAAATGCTTAGCAAAGTAGCTGGTCCGTAATAAGTGCTTAATAAATGCTTGTTTTCTTCCCTTTCCCTCATTTTAAGGACTGGGTAAATGGAGGCTCATACAGATGAAGCGAATCATTTTAAGATCATGCAGCTCATTGGTGACAGATCAAGGATTAGAACCCAGGGTTCCCAACCTGCAGTGTTCTTTCTGTGGATGGCTCATAATCATATGAGTATTAATAATTTGAATCAAATTTGATTTAATAAATGTTCCTTAAAGCTACTTTACAAATAAGTGTCACTAATTATATGTTTGTTAAATTGGACTACCAATGATGGCAGATAATGGTATCATGCAGGGGGAGGGGGGGATGTCTAATTATTTTTTAATTGAGTTGTAGATTCCAAAGCCAGTTATGTTGGATTTGGGTTTAAACATACTCTGTTCCCAGCAATTAGCATGCACATAATCCCAACCCAACATTATGCACATTCCTTAATGTAAGTGGGAGAGCTTGACTCTAAGATTATTAGCTGATTCATTTCCTCTTTACAGAAATCATTCTTTCCATAAATTCTTGCTTTTCTGTGGCACTCCCTGTACAGGTTCATTTAGGTGTTGCAATCCCTCAGGGTACAAGTATGGAGTAAACTAAGCCTAATGCCTCTTAATAAATTGAGTGTTAAAATACTATTTTACATGTGCATAGCCCTTAATGATTATCTTCACAAGTAGGACAGGATTCTGAGTATTGTTGATCAAGAGATTCCCCTTTCACAAGTCCTAAATGTCTTGAGTACCCCACTTTCCTCAAATCAATTATTAATTCAAGGTTGCAAAAGAATACTCATAGGACTTTGAAGAGTTCTAGGAAGACTCAAAGTCACCCATGGCATGCCAGGTTATTGCCAGTCATCCTGACTTTTGTCTTGCCACTCGACTTCCAAGACTCAGGAAGGGAGAGAAAAGCTGATGACTTTGTGCAACCAAGACATTGGCGCCCTTTGGGAAAGGGGGAAACCAAGGATGAACAACAAGGCATGTAGAGGAATCTTAACTGGTAAAAAAGATATTTTCTTCCCACTGGTGAAAATAGTTATGCTAAAAGCCTTAGTAAAAATTAAAGTATCCTCTTCTGAAAGTAGCTTTTCTGGCCTAAAAGCCATGTCATCTTTGACCTTCCCAAGTAACAACTGAGAAGATGTGTGATATACACTTCCTCCACCTAAACTTAGGAGAGTATCTACCGTAGGCATATGAAGATTTCCCCTGGCAGGAGGAGCAGAAGAGTACTTGTTCCCTCTGCCATGAAGGGAGCAGAAGTGAACACTGGAGTGCTTAGAGCTTGGTTAGTTATCAAATGTCATCCATTGCATCCTGTGCCATCCCTAGTCTTCTAGACTTTTGTCTTGCCATTGGGTTTTGATGATTCTAGAAGAGGTAATGAGATTGATCGCTTCCTGCAACTCTGGCTCACTTAAATCCATTTTATGCACAAGTCAAAAGATTACTTGATGCCATTTTGGTCTTCTTGATATATGAAGGACAACAACCAAACAAGTGTCTGGGTGGGGTTAGATGAAGAGCATAAAAGGAAGTAATTTAGCTCATAAGGTGATTTTGCTTAAAAGACAGAAAAGTTAAATCCATGAACCCTTAGGAAAATCAAAAATTTAAATATAATGATTAGGGATTATGAAGCCAGATTTTTGATTTGGTCATAACTGTTCTGAAATTGAATCATAATGTGCTCTCATTTATTGTGAGACACATTCTCCCATTAGGATAATTATAACAAATCAAAACTTGATAAAATCATGTTTGCTATTTAGCATTTAGACATTTGCTATTTGGTATTTAGACCTTATGCTAAAAAAAATTGGATCAAGAATACCTGAGTTAGAAATCTGATCTCAGAAATTTCTTAGCTGTGTGACCTTAAGCAAGCAAATTTACATCTGTTCATCTCAATTTACTAATCTGTAAAGAAGATACTAATGCCACCCACTTCTCCGGGTTGCTTTTGGGGAACAGTTTCTTATATAATACTTAGCTTTGTTCATACCATATATCAAACATTTAGACTTCCATCAGCAGAATGTATATAGGCAGAATGGGAGGATATGAATAATTTGCTCTGATGGCCATGAAGGCAACTAAAACAGGGGCTTAGAATCAAGGTCATCCACTGCATCCCAGGCCAGTTGTCCTGACTTTGTCTTGCCTTTGGACTTCCATGACTGGAAAAGAGAGAGTGATGACTTTGTACAACTCTGCCTCACTTAAATCCAGTGGGGGCAGGAAGTGGGGGATGGGGGTGGAGGGTGATCCAGCCTTGGATGAACTTCATTTGTCAGAATAAGGGGGGCCAATAAAGATTTTTGAGCAGAGAAGTAATATAACTAGAGATGTGCCTTTAAGAAGATTACTTGGGTGGGAGAAAGCCTGGAGTCAGGAAAACTAGTTAGAAGGCTAATGCAAATAGACCAAATGTAATGAATTCCATCTTTTTCTATTCTTATGGTTACACCCAGACTAATTTTTCCATTCATTACTGTTATTCCCTTTGACTATGAAAAGCCACCGTGGGTATGTCACTCTGGGAAGCATTTTACTTTCTCACATCCTAGTCTAAAAAAGATGAATCACTTATTATTATTATTGTAGCCTTTATTCTGTCCCACCCCCCATCCATTTGCCCTCCTCCTCCCATCAACTATTGATCATCACTTTAATCCCACTTTAAAATTTCCCTGCTAGCACTGTGACTTGAAATGTAAACATCTGATTAATTATTGGCTGTTCTTAGCCAGAAAGATGCCTTTCTATAAACTCTCTGGAGGGCTGTCTTCAAAATCATTGCATACATTCTCTTTGGTTGTCTGTATGTTTTGCTCCTCTGGCCTGGGCACCTTTGAACTGCTTGCTTTTTTTCTCAAAGTCCAGGAAGCACCATTGCACATGTCTGCCAATTTGCCAACACTCCTGGGTTAGAGGAGGGGAGCAATCAAGTTTTTGCAGCAAGCAGTCGGATTAATCAACAGCTGAAAGCAATTAGCTATTGCAAAGTCTTCTAAATATATACACGTATATGATCTATACATATACATGTAATTTTTTTTAACCTGGAGGAGTGAATGGCTTCGTGGAATGTTCATGGAAGGGAGCCTGAGCTAGTTATTAAATCACAGTCCTGAGAGTCCTGAGTCATAAGTTTGATTCCTGGAAGTGGTTTAAAATACTTCAACTTCATCCAATTTTCCTTGATGCAATAAAATGGGAGGAGGGAGGAGGTCAGGTGAAATTCAAAAAAAAGGGGAGGGAGAGAGGGAGTATAGCCATGGACAGAATATTTATAGTTACCCAATTACACAAGATTTTGTGAAGATGATTAACTAATTTCCCATCAGTACTTCAGTGAGTGACTCTGGGGCATTAGACTCTATTTTACTATAATGTATCACTTATAAGTACCACTAACTAAAAAGAATAAATTGTCCTTCATTTATTCACAAAATAAGAATACTTTCATTTCCCCCAAATACATAGGTTCCTAGTTCTCAAAATGGTTCATTTCAGTTTGCAACGGGATTGTTTAACTTTTGCTTTTTCCATTCTAAAATTGTAAAGTTTTATATAAATGTTCTGTTATTTTTATTGTTAGTAATAAGAGTGGAGTACTCTAATTTTTTGTTAATTTGAGTATCTGAAAGTAAGATTATAAGATTTGCTATAATATATATAATATAATAATATATATAAAATAATATAATAACAGTCTCATGATTCCCTAGACTGGATTTTGTCTCATTCAAACATATGTTTTGGAAGGGACAAGGTTGCCCTCCTGAGCATCAGTTTCACAAGTTAAAGCTTATATTCATACATCCTTGTTTCCTTTAATAAATTACTGTGGATGTTTACCCATGAATCTAATCACCTTTATCTTCTAAACTCATTAACTTTCTTCAAAGTTCAACTCATAGGCTACTTCTTCTTTTTTAAATTTTATTTAATTAGTTGATTTTAGAATATTTTTCAATGGTTACAAGTTTCATGTTCTTTCCCTCCCCTCCCCCCAACTCCTTCCCATTGCTGGCATGCAATTCCACTGGGTTTTACATGTATCATTGATCAAGACCTATTTCCATATTATTTGTATTTGCATTAAGGTGATCATTTAGAGTCTATGTCCCCAATCATACCCCCATTGACCCATGTGATCAAGCAGTTGTTTTCCTTCTGTGTTTCTATTCCCATGTTCTTCCTCTCATTGTGGATAGCGTTCTTTCTCATAAGTCCCTTTGGATAGTTCTGGATCATTGCATTGCTACTAGTAGAGAAGTTCATAGGCTACTTCTAATGGGAAATTTTTCCTGACTTTCTAATTATTAAATGCATTATTACTCCTCAAATTATTATGAATCTGCATGTAATGGGAAATAATTATGAAACCTTTGCCATCTCCATGTGTTCTGACTGGAGCAGTTCCATATGGAACTGAGCTGACCTCTGTTGACTGCTTTTAGTGAGCCACAGGAATTCTGGATCAAAATTGAAGGAATCATCTGAAATTGTCCATCTCAGGATCAGTATTCAGTCACTGAGATTCAGTAAAAGATTACAAAGTAGAAGAGGCAGCCAGGGTTCCAAAGACCGGTTCTAACTTGTCATGTATGACTAGCCGCTATATCAGTGCAAAGAGAGAGATTCCTTTTCATCTTGCCATGGGAAATGTAAAATTGAAAATGTTACCCTAAAAAAGAACTACATTTCCCAGGAGCCCACTGACTTCTTGCTGTTATGTACTTCCTGTAGACAGAGGATATTAGCGAGTGGGCGGTCCTCTTGGGCCTCTTTTTGGGTTTGTAAGCTGGCATGGTGGCAGTGGTAAGCTAAGCATGGGGATTTTAAATGGGCTAATCAGCCATGGGTACATGGTCTTTATTTTGTATCCTCTTTATTCCTTGATTTCTAATGATCATTAACAAATCTAAAATATATTATTTTATTATTGCGCATTACTTTTACATTTTACATTTTTTGGCAACCAGAAGCGATGAGAAAAACTCTCACTTTTTTTAAGATCGCCTAGATAAGTTTTAAGCCACATTTCTCCTGCCAAGGCTTTCCGCCCACCCCACCCACCCACCCTCCCTCTCTTTGGAGCTGCTGCTTTTTTCTTTCCCTACTTTTTGCCCAGTTTCCCTCTCTACTGGCCAGGCTATTTTTAGTTGGGGTACTCTTGGCAAAGAAGAGATAAGTCACTTCTCCTGCTCATCTGTTTGAGCCTGTGTTCCTCAGTTCCTTGCTGCTGCCTCTGGCATTGATGTTGTTGATACTGCCTGCTCCTGCTTCTGAATCCTCCTCCTGATCTCCAGCCCCAGTCCAACCCCAGCTCCAATCCTGTTGGGCTACTGGTAGCTGCAACTGTGTCTTCAGAATCACAAACTAGCTGGTAAAAACGGAGGTGCATTTTCCTTAGGCAATGATTAATCTCCTAACTCCCTCTCCATGTGGCTGGGGAAACTAGCATTTTACCTGGGGGGAGGGGGGAAGGAAAGAAGGAAGTTACTCTTCCAAACAGGAAGTAAATTACAAGCATGGCTCATTCTATGAAAGAACGATGCATTATCTATTTCAAACAGCTTCTAGCTTTAGGATGATTTTTCATGAGTGCACTAATCCTTTCACTTATCTTGCCTAAGATTCAGGGGAGAAAACTCATCTCCCTACAACCCTTTGCCATTTGGGCCTGCCAAATTTCCAAGATTCATCCAATTTGGGATTCCTCCTCACCATGTTCATCAAGGAATTCTCCCTCAATATGGGAGAGCCAAAAAAATCTGACAAAAGGATTCTGGAAGGATAGACTTTAAAGAGACTGGAGATGAAATTTTTAAGCCTTTTCAGACTACATTGTTTTATGAAAGTCTCTGTGCTTTATTATATTTTGCTGATTGTCTGCTTTAAGGTTTAATTTTGTTGTTTTAAGTTCATATATCAATGTATTCAATACTATTCTGTTACACTGAATCAGTTTAAGCTACTGTGTTTTAGCTACTGATATATTCTGTTATAGCATGCAGCAGTGGCCACACCCCGGGCAATGGTTTCAACAGGCCGGCTAAACCTTGTGAAGGTAGCCATCAGGTCGTAGACCCCTGGTGAACCAGGGCTTTGCTCACCCAGCATGTGAAGACTGCTTCGGCTGAACAGACGGAATAAACCAGTAAGAAGGTTCAACGGCTGAGAGGGTGACGCAGCAAAGCACTGTGGAGTGCTTAGGGTGTGTTGGAGTACAAAAGACAACACGGCCATCCAATGCAGCTGAGGAAGTTTCCAGGTGTAATGACTTTTCTTGCCAATGGACCCAGACTTCCTACACTGAGAGAGTGGGACAGTCTCTGTGCATTGACTTTTCCACTTAAATCTCCTTCACACACAAGTGTCTTTGTGCACACTCATCTATTCTCCATAGATGAAAACGCACAAAGACAATCGTCACTCTCGGTTATTGAGAGACTACTACTATATATATTATGTTACCTTTCCTCTATAAATATACTGAACAAATATTATTGAATAAGCCCATATAAAAACAGGTTTTTCTTCCATTTTGGCTTTGTAAATTGTCACACAGATGATGGATGGACTCCATCAACCTGGTTAACACCCTTTGATAAATTTAATGAGATAAATATCTCAACTTGATTTTAAGGGGTCTTTAGACAAAACTTAAAAAAATTTTTTCAACAATTCTGACTGATCATTTTGCTTGCCTCTGAGTTATTTGTAACAAGAGGTAAAGGGTCCATTTTAGTAGCTGAAGTGAAGTACAATTATAATACCCACCTCCCACATTTGTAAAAATCTGAATGAATGGGACATAACAGCCTCATACCAAAGGAACTGGGAAGTTGATCCCAGGTCATGGTACCCCTGGATGGTTCCCAAGAGGGACCATATCTCATTTGTAACTCTTCAGTTTAATTTACTTCCACCAGAACAATCTAGATATTTTAGTTATATTCTAGACCCAAATAAGTTTTACTTTGTTTAAAAATATCTCAACCAAGGTTGAAACATTTATTACACCTGAAAAACCTGTGACAAGTCCATTAGCTTTGAATGTCATACAGCAGATTCATGTAAAATATGATAGTGGGTTTGTTTGCTATTGTCATTAAATGACAGTTTAGAAATTTTATGGTGGTTTAATTTATACAGAGGGAAGGAATTAAGAAGAAGAGAGAGGGAAAGGATATAGGATTTCTCCCACCTAGCCTGAGCCAGGGGGAGTTCAAAAATCTTCTCCACAAGGTCTTTTCAGAAGATTAGAGGCTTCCTAAGAGAATAGTGTTTTGGAAGGTAAAGGTGAAAGGAATCAGCCTAAACTCCAAGAGAGCTCAGAAAAGATGCCTCATCTAAGTTACTAGGCTTCCCCCAGTGGTGTATCAAGGACACTTACCACCAGCTGCCGCCATACCAAGATGCCAAGACCTCTGACTGGGTATTTTATTTAGGATATTCCCTGGAGATCAATTAAATTTAGATTAAGTCACAACCGTAAAATTTCTCTTTACAGTCGGCACCATGAAGATGCCTCCACAGACCACACACTGCACCAGAAGATCCAGAGTGAACATTGGGATGTGGTGACCTAACTGTGTGGGATTGAATGCATTTGTTTTGTGTGTATACTCTTATGGCGAAGGGGACTGCCCCCTAAATGGCTTTTTTGTCAATGCGCCTAACAACCATTGGTTTTGTTCACTTTTCCTCTAATCCTCAAATTATTGTAATCTCAAAGTTGGTTATGTTTACAAGATCCATTGGAGAGACTAGTCTTCCACGGATCTCAGGAAGAATGTATAATTGAAAATCTGTTATCCTAAAAATGAACTACATTTCCCAGGAGTCCACTGACTTCCTGTTATTGTGTACTTCCTGTAGATAGAGGATGTTAGTGAGTGGGTGGTCCTCTTGGGTCTCTTTCTTGGGCTTGCAGCTAGCATGGTGCAAGTGGTAAGCTAAGCATGGGGATTTTAAATGGACCAATCAGCCATGGGCATATGGTCTTTATTTTGTATCCTCTTTATTCCTTGATTTCTAATGATCATTAATTAATCTCCTAAAATATATTATTTTTATTATTGCACATTAATTTTAAATTTTACAGAAGTCATAAAACCAAATGTTCTAGATGGAGGGGAAGAAATAGAGCAAAATCATAAATTATCTGTCTTTTACTAATCCTGAGATGAACAATTTCAGATTTATGAGCTCAAGAGACTGAGAACTTCTGGATGCCTTAGTTTTCACCTGACAAACTTTTGAAGATGCTCCTTATAACTACTACAATGTTTCTTGAAGAAGATGAGATCAAACCCTGATCATCCTTTCCAGAAAAATATGAGCTTTGATGGAATTGTTCACATGATAATGCATGCTTATGAGTATTTAAGTCTCCAGTCTGGATGAGGGAAATAAATCACTGTCCTCTACCTGTAGACCAATCTGTAGTAAGTATATACAAAGTAACTTTCAGTTCCTTTTTGGGGAGACCCTAGATGTGAGTCATATCTAAGCTTTAAGTAAATTTTCCTGGGTCTCCAGGCTGACAGTATAAAGAACTGGCAAGAAAAGAATATGATCCATCTCTTTAGAAGAGAGGCTTATCTGGGATTGAACCCTACAAAACAGAAGGGCTATGTTTGTGTTAACTTCACATTTCTAAAATGTTGGTAAAAGTTAAGTGACAAGAACTTTTCTCAAGATCACATACAGTTTTATTGTTTCGTGTACAGGTAACTTTATTGCTGCTTCATTGTGTCTTCCTCTGATATAAGACTGCTCAAGTGACTTCGTGGAAGATTCTGCAATCTATTGACATCAAAATTTATTTTTCTTGGACTTTCTTTTCTTCCTTCTCCTGGCCCATGTATTTTTTCTAAATCTTAAATGCATTGTTAAATTGACAGAAGAATGGAATAGGTAAAGAATGGCATATAAGGAACTACCTGCCTAATGTGCTCCCTTTTGGATTGCTCTGTACATCTACTGTCTTTCATATTTGTAGAAAAACTCAATAAATTGAGAAAAAATAATAAAATGAAAAACAAGCAAAAGCCTTATTTACAATTCTATAAAGAGCTGATTAAATAATATGAGACCCCTAGAAGAGTAAAACTGGAATGTTCCTTCAGAAGCTATTTAGTCTACCCCTTACTTATGGGGGGAAATCTTCCATATTATCTTATATACATGACTTTTCTATTTTGACAGATTTCTAAAGGACCTATTAGGGCTAGGAGGGATACTATATGTCTCTGACAAAGGGCTCACTTTTCAAATATAGAGAGAATTGAGTCAAATTTACAAGAATACAAGTCATTTCCCAATTGATAAATGGTCAAAGGATATGAATGAGCAGTTCACAAATGAGAAAATTAAAACTATCTTTAGTCATTTAAAAAAATGTTCCCAAACACTATTAGTTAGAGAATGCAAATTAAAACCACTCTGAGGTACCACCTCATACCGATCAAACTGGCTAATACGACAACTATTAGATGGGCTAACGACAAAAAAATGGAAAATGACAAATGTTGGAAGAGATGTGGGAAAATTGGGACACTATCACATTGATGTTAGAGCTATGAATGGATCTAACCATTGGGGTCACAAATTTGAAGCCATGTCTAAAGGGTTATTAAATTGTGCATACCCTTTGACTCAGCAATACTATTACTAGGTCTTTATCCCAAAGAGATCAAAGATAAAGGAAAAGGACCTGCTTGTACAAGAAGTATTTGTATTAGCACTTTTTGTAGAGGCAAAGAACTGAAAACTGAAGGGATATCCATCAATTAAGGAATGTCAGAACAAGTCGTGGTGTATCATTGTAATAGAATATATTGTACTACAAGAAATGACAAAGAAAATGGTCAAGAGGATCAGTGGAACAGACTTAGGATAAGTGACCTCAGCAAGACAGTCTATGATAAATCCAAAGATCCCAGCTTTGGGGACCAAAAAAATCCATTATTTGATAAAAAAAAAAACTGCTGCAAAAATTGGAAGACAGTATGGGAGAGACTGGGCTTGGATGAACATCTCACACCCTATACCAAGATAAACTTAGAATGGGTGAATGACTTGAATATAAAGAAGGAAACTATAAGTAAATTAGGTGAACACAGAATAGTGTACTAGTCAGATCTTTGGAAAAGGAAAGATTTTAAGGCCAAGCAAGAATTGGAAAAAAATTACAAAATGTAAAATAAATAATTTTGATTACATTAAATTAAAAAGGTTTTGTACAAACAAAACCAATGCAATGAAAATTAGAAAGGAAGTAACAAATTGGGGGATAAAATCTTCATAACAAAAACCTCTGACAAAGGTCTAATTGCTCAAATTTATAAAGCGCTAAATCAATTGTACAAAAAATCAAGCCATTCCCCAACTGATAAATGGGCAAGGGACATGAATAGGCAATTTTCAGATAAAGAAATCAAAACTATTAATAAGCACATGAAAAAGTGTTTAAATCTCATAATTAGAGAGATGCAAATCAAAACAACTCAGGTACTACCTCACACCTAGCAGATTGGTTAACAATGACAGCAAAGGAAAGTAATGAATGCTGGAGGGGATGTGACCAAGTTCAGACATTAATTCATTGCTGGTGAACTTGTGAATTGATCCAACTATTCTGGAGGGCAATTTGGAACTTTGCCCAAAGGGCACTAAAAAACTTTCTGGCCTTTGATCCTGCCATAGCACTGCTGGGTTTGTACCCCAAAGAGATCATAAGGGAAAAAACTTGTACAAGAATATTCATAGCCTCGCTCTTTTTGGTGGCAAAAAATGGGAAAATGAGGGGATGCCCTCCAGTTGGGGAATGGCTGAACAAATTGTGGTATATGTTGGTGATGGAATACTATTGTGCTCAAAGGAATAATAAAGTGGAGGAATTCCATGGGAAATGGAATGACCTCCAGGAAGTGATGCAGAGTGTGAAGAGCAGAACCAGGAGAATATTATATACAGAGACTGATACACTGTGGTACAATCAAATGTAGTGGACTTCTCCATTAGTGGCAATGCAGTGTTCCTGAACAACCCAAAGGGCTCTACGAGAAATAACACTATTCACATTCAGAGGAAAAACTGTGGGAGTAGAAACACAGAAGAAAAACAACTGCTTGATCACATGGGTAGATGGTGATATGACTGGGGATGTAGACTCTAAACGAACATCCCAGGGCAAACATCAACAACATGGAAATAGGTTTTGATCAAGGACACACATAAAACCTAGTGGAATTGCACATTGGCTACAGGAAGGGGTGATAGGAGGGGAGGGAAAGAGTATGATTCTTGTAATCAAGGAAGAATTTTCTAAATTGACTAATTAAATAAAAATTTCAAAAAAAATTAAAGCCTAAACTCTAAATCACATACCCATATATACATGTGGGGGGAAAAAAGAGAATGGTAAAAAACAAAACTGATTTTGTTCAAGGTTCTGACATCTATTGACATCAAAACCTGGAAAGACTTACATGAAGTGACAACTCCAAGGGATCCATGACAAAAAAAAAGGCTATCCCCAAAATCTATCTACTGCCATGAAGTCAGAATGCATATTGAAGTATGTCATTTTTTATTTCGTTTCTTTCATGAATGTTTTTAGTATATGTATATATTTAGTATATCTCTTCTTTCACATGATGAACATAAAAATAAGTATTGCATGATAGCACAGATAGACCCTGTATCATATTTCCTGCCATCTCAGGGAAGAGGGAGGTGTGGGAGGGAGAGATAGAACATGGATTTCAAAATATTAGAAAAATCGTATCTATATATAATCTGGAAATACAATAAAAAAAAAACATTGAACAGAAAAAAAGGTATTGTGGCAGATTAGGACAGAATTATTCCTGAAAGAAATGAATCCATTTGCTTAATTAGTTAGACCCTGGCTCTAAGGCAGCCAAAATTTTATATTCCATTACTGTATATGCCAATTATTATTGTAGTAATAGCATCTTCTGATGGAGCAGCTAGGTGATGCTAGAGAGAGCTCCAGACCTGGGATCAAGAAGATATGAATCCAAATCTCACTTCAAACACTTACTAACTGTAAAACTTTGGGCAAGTCACTTTAACCCTGGCTGCCTCAATTCCTTATTTCTAAAATGTGTTGGACAAGGCAATATTAAACCACTCCAGTATCTTTACCAAGAAAACCCAAATAGAGTCAGGAAGAGTTGGACACAACTGAACAACAAGCTATTCTGGAGAGAGAGAGAGAGAGAGGAAGGGAGGGAGGGAGGGAGAGAGAGGGGGAAATTCATTGCAAATGTTTTTTTATTCCTTTTTTCTTAGAACTTTACTCCTTTGGCAGGAAAAGTCATCATCATTGAAACAAAGATTTGAAAAAGCATTTATTAGATCATACCATCCTCTGATCACCCAGAGCCTACATTATATTTCAGTATTTTTTCAAGGGTGTGACCAAGCATATTTTGTAATGACTCCATCAATAGGATGCATCCTTGACAACGTCTCTCAGAGACATTTTTCCTGTAAATCATAGCTGTGTTCTTTTTGGACTACTACCAAAGGTTTCTGACCCATTCTGATTTTCCCATCCCTGGAGAACTTCTAAAAGGTTATCATGACAACTATGTCACTGTCATTCATTTAAAACCTATATATGTAGTAATTACTCATCACGCGAGTTATTTGAAAAACTGAATTCTAATGTTTTTATTTGTGCTGTCTCATAGTATGCTTCCCTTAAATCTTGTTAGCAATGACTGGAGAGACAGAGGCGCACAGCTGGGCTGTGAAATAGCCATGCTGAATTGGAGAGAAGCTGATATTTCAGTAGGTCACATCAACCTGAATAAAACAAAACTACCAAAGAAGAAATAATAAAGAGCCTTTAGTTGGTGGAAGGAGACTATAATCTGGGATCCCACATAGCACCAGAGTGGTGGGGTATCCAGTGAAATACAGAGGACATAGTTATGTTATCTTATGAATAAAAGAGGAGACAACCTAATTAATGTAAATCTACAGAAATTTAGGAAAGATGGAAATAACCAGAGGCCTGAATGGCAGGGGAGTGAGTTTTTTGTTCTTTTGATGTGATTGTCCTCTTTTAAAAACAGTTTCTGTAGTCCTGATGGTTCTTAAGAAAAAAAGTCAAGACCAATTATAAAAGCTGGGCTGTGTTTCTCTGATTTGTTGTAATCCATAGAGCTCAGATGACATGAAGTCAAATGCAAAGGCAGTAACTCAGGTTAGGCAGACAAATCTCAAGCAAAATAGGAGAAAGGACACGAGGCTAGAATTACATCTAATCCACCCCCTAAATATTGTTGGAATAGGGGAAATGATTTATAGGTTTAAGTTGAACCCTGATTACTTCCTCTTGATAGAAAAAATGGTCTAAATTATATATATTCAAAGTTAGACTCTTTATGACAAATATTTTATGCAAAGGCTATCCATAGAGAATAGCAAACAAACCCATTTATTCAAGTTGAAAACAAACAGAAATCAGAAAGATTGTTGTGAATTAGGCAAACTATTCTAAGGACAATTTGGAATTATGCACAAAGGGCTTTAAAAGACTGCCTGCCCTTTGATCTTGCTACATAGCGCTGCTGGGTTTGTACCCCAAAGAGGTAATAAGGAAAAAAGACTTGTACATAAATATTTTATAGCCTTTCTCTTTGTGGTAGCAAAAGATTGGAAAATGAGGGGGTATCCATTGATTGGGGAATGGCTCAATAAATTGTGGTATATGTTGGTGATGGAATACTATTGTGCTGAAAGGAATAAAGAACTGGAAGAATTCCATGTGAACTGGAAAGTCCTCCAGGAATTGATGCAGAGTGAAAGGAGCAGAACCAGGAGAACATTGTACACAAAGACTTATACACTGTGGCACAATCAATTGTAATAGGTTCTTCTACTAGCAACAATGCAATGATCCAGGACAATCCAGAGGAATTTAGGAGAAAGAATGCTGTCCACATCCAGAGGAAGAACTGTGGAAATGGAAACACATTAGAAAAATATATGTCTGATCCCGTAGTGCAATAGGGATTGATTTGGGTTTTGATGTTAAAGGATCACTCTATTGCAGGTATGAATAACACAGAAATAGATTTTGAACAATGACAAATGTATAACCCAGTGGAACTGCTTGTTGGATTTGGGAAGGGGGAGGAAAGAGAGAGAGAGAGAGAGAGAGAGAGAGAGAGAGAGAGAGTGTGTGTGTGTGCGGTGGATCATGAATCATGTAATCATGAAAAATATTCTAAATTAAAAAAGGGGACAAAAGACATTAAATGCAGTTATCAGAGGAGCTATCTTGACTCCACTAACTTCATGGTTGAACATGATATCTCTGAAAACTTGCAACTCTTAGAGCCTTTGATCTGATCATACTTTAATAACTTTGATTTCATTCCCCACTTTTCCTGGTCACTCCTTCCAGTTGCTACTTTAATTGCAACTAGAATCTTTGATCTTACCAGATATTAGTCACTCCTCTCTTTTGCTGCCCCTTCTAATTACTCTTCCCATTTGAAGTTAATTTAAATCTATTCCTTTCCCCTTAGAGTAGGTGCTACTATGCTCTTCCTTTACTAATGACCCTTGTGCTGCTTTGATAGTTCTCTTTACTTTCAAGCTTAGTATCTGGTGTCAGAAGTGGGATTCAAAGACCTCTGCCTAACCAGTCACTGTTACCAATTTTAGGAGCCTAGCACAAGCACAGGAACTTTGGCATCCAGTCTGGAATCAATTTGGTCTTTGCATGGGCAAATAAGTCTCTCGAATTCTCAAACTCTTGCCACTTTTTAGGTTGAGTGTCTGGCTCTTTAGGGTCAGTTTCAACAAATTCCTTTAAAGGGACATCTACTGGGTACATGTTTTCAAATTATGTACTATGCACTTGCAAGTATTTAGATAACTGGCAGAATCTAACCAAATCTAACTCTAATGCTTCTGGCTGTAGTAGGGCTCCTTTGATCACAACAAAATTGACTTTTTGTAATTGACTCTTGATTCTACTGGCCCCAAGACTGAGGGTCCTGAGTGGAAGTCTTTCTGACAATAGATCCTTGAGACAACCAAAAGGAAATATGACTAAACTCTCCTCCCTTCAAGGGAATATTTAACAAATTATTTTCAGATTGGCAAAGATATCTCAGTTCCACCAAGAGCATCCCACTGTAGACATGTAAGACAACTAAAGTAAAGGTAAAGATGCTGGAGATTGAGTGTTGTGTTCAATAAGCAGAGAGAAATCCAATTTGACTGGACTGAAGAATTAGAGAGAAGGAATAGTGTATGATAATGATAGAAAGTTAGGTTGGATTCTGGTTGTAAAGGACTTAAAAACTAAATAGAACAGTTTAAATTATATCCCAGAAACAATTGAAAGCTATTAAAGGCCATTGAGTAGGGGAGTCATATGGTCACATCTGAAAATTACTTTGGCATCAATGCATAAGATCAATTGGAGAGGTTAAAAAAACAAACAAAAACTTGAATCGTGGAGACCAATTTGAAATCTGTTATAGTCATTTAGATAAGAGGTAATGAGGACCTGCACTAAAGTGATAGATAGTTGTGAGTAGAATAGGAGTAGAGAGAAAGGACTAGATGTGAAAGATGGTGGAGAAGAAGAAAGAGTAAGATATGGCAATCAACTAGATATGTGGGGTGAGGGAAAATGAGGAATTTAAGTGAATACCATGAACCCACCATGTTTTGCTCACTCAGTGAGTGAAGGATTAGAACTGCAGGCCAGAGCTCCAAAGGCTGTCAAAGCTCCTGATTCATAGTAAGTAATGAGTTTCTATATTAATGAAACTAATTAATATAAGGATATAATTTTCTTTATTCGTTTTGACTAAAAAAGCTTAGGGTCTCTAGATTACCAGCCTCTATCCTAAATTTACCTGACTTTTTTGAATTTCAAAGAGTGGTACTTTGGCTTGGAATTTTGGGATCTGGAGAAAGCATGCTCGTGTTATCCCCACCAAATCATAATTTATAGATAAAATAAAACTGAAGATATTTTGATTCCTTGATTTGAAATTCAAATGACTCCCTACTTACATTTGAGAAAAGGGAAAATCAATTAAGATCTACTTTATTTAGGGGATGATGAGATAGGAGTTGTAAATATGGCTTAGTGGAAATGAACACAAATTAGAATGTCTTAATTCAAATATGGACTGTACCAGTCAATCAACATTCCTGTGCTTTTTATTTCTTCCTGTCAAGGGAAGCTAATAAAAGTTGCCCATTCTAACTCACAAAATTATCTTAAAGAGAAAAGAAAGCAATTGATGTGAGAGTACTATCCCATAAAGGAAGAATCTTATCTTCAAAAAGGCTGAATTAAGAAGACTTGGAAGGAGGAAAGAAAGAAAGACAAAGTCAAGAAGAACTCCAAAGTCTGGAACTTGAGGAAGTGGGTAGGCTTAATAGGGAGGAGAGAAGAGGAAGAACCAGAAATAAGAAGGATCCTCAGGAGAATAAACAGGCTTTGGGGAAAAGAAACAAGGGAGTACTATAAATGATATACAGTAGATTTCTTTTAGGTCTTTCCTTTTCCATAATCCTTTCTTCCTATAATCCATCCTTCCTAACACTGCCTGGATATGTTTTTCTTATACATAGTGGAAGTCATGATATTATTTAATTCAAAAATCTGTGAAGCACTATTGCCTTCATAGGAAAAGTTTAAACTTCCCTTTCTGGCATTCAGTCCCCTCCAGGGTCTAGTCTATCCTAATTTAAGTCTCATCTCACTTTATTCTCCTTCTTGGGATGACAGATAGGTGGCACAGTGGATAAAAACACTATTTCTGGAAATAGGAAGATCTGAATTCAAATCAGCTCCAGAAATTTCCTAGTTCTCTGACCCTAGGCAAGCCTCAGTTTACCTCAGTTTTCTCAAATGTGAAATAGGGTTACTAAGAAAGCACCTGCCTCCCAGGATAGTTGTGATGATCAAATGAGACAATATTTGTAAAGTTCTTAGCATAGTGCCTGGTACATGATAGGTACTTAATAAATGTTTGTTGCCTACCTTTTTTTTTTCACACACTTGTTAAACTAGAGTTAGGAAAAATTAATATGATTTACCTGAATAGATCAAAGGACTCGTGAGCCAGAACCCCACATGTAATTGATAAAAGGAGGCCTGTCATGCTTAAGTTACACAGGATTTATTAAAAAAAAAAACCACAAAGTTTTAGGCACGGCATGCAGGGTGATGATACCCTTTCCGTTACAGATGATACAGATATTGGGAAGGGTACAGAGGGTGGAGTATTATATGGTTTTCTTGGAAAAGAGACACCGCTAGGTCCAAGGGGAAAGCATGGAGGGAAAGACTGGGCTAGGTCTGGGGATGGGGGAAAATTAAGGATGTGATCCACCAGCAAATTCCAAATGGACAAAAGTTTGAGAAACCTTGAAAGGACAGAATATTAGGGGTACAAAAACTAGCTTTATACACTCTATGTTCTAGGTGTCAAAATAATCCTGATGATAATTATGCTATTTTTTTTTGAGTTGCCTTATTTCTCAGGTCTTGGGATCTAATGAGAGGGCTTTAATTCAAAATCAGCCAATCAGAATGCTCTCTGAGCCAGCCTGCTGGACATAACAGTGATCCTTTGAGACTGAACTCTGAGTGAGTTGTTGAGCTGGCCAACCCAACCAATTTTTTCTAATCTTGAGAGTCACTGAACCAATGAATGACTACACCCAGGAGCTCAAGGACACCTTGTTTTCCATGACCCAAGGACATCCCGTTCCCCTTCCTTTACTCTGGGCTCCTAGCAGATACTGAACATGTCTTGATGCTTACATCTCCTTTTCTTCTTCAACAATATTTGTCTGTTACTTCAACTGAGTATTTTTGAGTCTTTGCTTTAGGGGTCCCCAGACCCCAGCAGAAACCCCCGATCAATGATAAAACTGAAAAACAATCCATTCCCTGAATATAAAATGTGTTCTGGCACTGCCACCCCTTTCTTCAGTCTGTTGCCTGTGCCTGGATTACTCTTCTTTCTCTCTTTGTCAAATCCTTAGCCTACGTTTAAAGCTCAACAAGTGTCAACTCCTTAAACCCTTCTTCTTAGCATTTTATTTTCCTATTAAGTCCCTGAGGGCAGAGATCTTTTTTAATTTAAACATTCCATCTGTCTCATTGTCTAGCTCAATATTTGATACACTGTTGTGGTTAATCACTTGTTCTTAAAGAGGATCAATGACATAATGGGATAATGTCTTGACTTGTTCATAAATTAGATTTAAGTGAGGCAGGGTTATACAAAGTCATCTGTCTCACAGTTCTTTTCCAGAGTCATTAAAGTCTAAGTCAGGATGACTGGTGATGGCCCTTTATGCCTTGATGACCTTGGGATCTTTGATGTCTGACCAACTTCTAAGCTCTCCATAGCTCTTGCTTCAGTCCTCTTCATGGTGGTTGAAACAAATTGTTTTCATTCACCCATTACACTGGGAGAAGTCTTCTCATGGTCAGAGTATATTTATATAACTTCTTTTTTAAATTTTCAATTGAATTTTTTATTTAATTAATTAATTTAGAATATTTTTCCATGGCTACATGATTCATATTCTTTCCCTCCCCTCCCCCCCCATAGCCAATAAACAATTCCAATGGGTTTTACATGTGTCATTAATCAGGACCTTTTTACATATTATTGATATTTGTACTAGGTGATTAGAGTCTACATCCCCAATCATATCCCCATCAAACCATGTGATCAAGCAGTTGTTTTTCCTCTGTGTTTCTACTCCCACAGTTCTTTCTCTGGATGTGGATAGTGTTCTTTCTCATAAGTCCCTCTGAATTGTCATGGATCTATTAGCAGAATTGTCATTGCTGCTAATAGAGAAGGTCATTACATTTGGTTGTGCCACGGTGTCTGATAGAGCTTCTTGGAGCCACAAATGAGAACTGAGCAAAAGGCAGACACCAAAAGTAGATGAGAAGCCCTGGAAAGGTACCTGATAGGTGCTGCCATCACTTTATATGTGCCTGACCTTTTAAAACTCTAACTATTTGATCTTAATTATTTTCTACCGCTGTCTTCTGGCAGCCTGAGCCCTCAAAACATAGCCCACATGTAGTTATAAGACTTGGACTCTGGTGTTACTCAATTATTAATAAAGGATTCATTCATTCATGTAACTAATGAAATTCTCCAGAGGCTGTTTTTCTTAAATTTAAAAAATTAGTTTATTAAAAGAAAACCTAATTAGCCTGTGGACTCCCTCCACCTCCTAAACAGATGCCAAAAAACTAGAGCAGTGCAAAAATCAGGGCCCAAGAAAGAGAGAAGCAAAAGTGGGAACATCTGGGCAGAAGAGCTAGGTGAAAGTGTGAACTTCCTGGACATGCCAATATATACCTCTTATGATGTCATTGCTCAGTCCCTCCCCAGGATATCTCTGATCAGGGAGTAAACTCAAACACCTCAACCCATTTCTCATTACTTCATTACAGGAAGGAGAGTGTCCTAAGGACATCAACAGACCCAGGAACTGCCAACACATTCTGCCACATGACCCAGCCACAATAGTTCAAAATGGCAGCTACCTAGATCATGGCAGCTAGAACATGTTGGCTTCATCAAGAGAGTTCAAATTTACAGATAAATAAGGAACAGGTTTCCTCCCTGCCTCCAACAAAATCCAGTCCAGTGAGATGCCCTAAGGTCTGGGAGTAAATTCTGACCTGAATCTGCGGTTCAAGAAAAGTTTCATATAAAAATGATTACCGTTCAATATTAATATTTTCCACATTCATTAACTCATGCATACAGTTACATGGTCTTGAATAAGTCACTTAGTTGCCCTGGGCTTAATTTCTTTATATATAAAATGTTTATTGGAATAATGATCTCTAAGACTCTTTTTCACTTTGTGACTGTATATCGTTCTATAAATTCACCAAACTTTGGAGAATTTCTCATTCTTCAGTGAAAATGAAAAGATCAAGTATGGTCAATCCACCCTGTTTACTGAGGCTGGAAACCATGTAGCATATTTTAGAAATCCATCAATTAGCAATCATTTATCATGCTAGTAACTGATAAATGCTGGGGAAATACAGGCAAGAACAATTCTTGGTCACAAGGAATACATTCTAGTAAAGTATTTAAGTTAAAAAAAAAATTCAGACCCTAAAAGGGAAAGTTCCACTCATGCAGCACACTTTATTCCCTAGCATTGACAGGTGAGACATGGCATATAGTCAGATACATGTGCCACAGAAACACACACACACATATATCATCTACTTATTGTGAGAATTTAACGTAAATCTTTTCCTTCTTTCCTTTTCTTTCCATGGGTTTAGGAGGCTACAAACTCTGGCTGACCAGGTGGCCTCAAGCTCTCCTGCTCCCAGCTAGTCAGTCAAGCAGTTCTTGCTTCTCTCTCACTTTCTCTGAATCACTTTTTTTGTTATTTAATAAATAATAATTATAAAATTAAGATGTCTCCAGAGAAATTTAATCATAACATTTCTTTTAAAAGACGTGGGTCAGGGCTCGTTTATATGATATGTTCTACTCCATTTATTGCTATTCAGATGGATTATAGTATAAATAGTTGAATAGTATGATGGATCTTTAAAGATCGTTGGGAAGGCCTCTAGACTGTTGGATATATCCTTAAGGGGAATGTGGATGAGAAGTGCTTACGCCAATCAAGTGTGGATGAATTGTGACCTGCACTGTTGAAATGAGTGTCCATATCAGAGATATCGCTGATCCTTTGAGCTATTGAAATATCGAATATTACTATTTGATGGAAAATAATACAGTGAACTCAAATGGCAATCACCAAATCATTTACATTTGTTTCCTAAGTAAAATGAGGTTTTAATTTTAATTTTAATATATTCATATCTGATATTCTGAGAATTAGAAAACCTCTAATAGTAACAATAGCTGGAATTTATATGACATTTTTAGAGTTACAAAGTCTCATTTGATCTTCCCCATAACTCTAAAGATGGATGCTATTTTTATCTTCTTTTTACAGACGAGGCAACTGAGATAAAGGTTAAATTAATGGTCCAGCATCACACAGCTATTACATTTCTGAGGCAAGATTCAAATGTAGGTCCTTCTGAATCTACCGCCTTGCCAGCACTGTATGTCCCTCTGGAAGAGTTAGAAAATTAGTAACTTCTCCAGCCTGCCCTACTTTTTGTTCAGTGACCAGAATTCATCTGATTTAGTTGGACAGGAATTGATCATGTTTCCTATTATGTACTTCATTGAGGCAGTAGGTCCTTATTCTATCTCAACTTATAAACAAGTTGAGATAGAATAAGTGCCTACAGGAATCAGTAAGTCTGATCTCTTCGCTTTACAGATAAGTAAACTGAGGCCCAAAGAGGTTGGATAACTTGCTCAAGGTCCCACATTAAAATGATTAACTTTCTTTTAAGGTTCAGTTCAAATGTCACTTACATCATGAAGTTTTCACTGATTGTTCCTATATTTTTATGTAGCTTCTTTTGGCCAATATGATAGCAAAATAGTTTAAATAATATATTTTTCTTCCCCATTTAAAAAAAAAACCTTGTTTTTACACTTAACATATCTGATGTATGTGTATAAGTAGATAAATATTAGAGCTATTTCTGTTTGTATTATGTATCTTCCCTTTCAGATGACAGGGACAATTTATCGTTGTGTCTCTCCCAGCATCTTGCACTGTCCCACACATATAGGAGCTTAATAAATATTGCTGACATATGTAAGTACTTGCTGAGTTCTGACTATGTATTTATTGTTATATTTAAAAAGAAAAATCATTGAAATACAGTTCCTTAGGATTAGGGACTATTTTATTTTTATTCATATGCAGCTAGGTTGCTCAGTAGACAGAGTTCCAGGCCTGGAGTCAGGAAGAACCAAGTTCAAATTTGGCCTTGGATTCTTGTTGTATGATCCTGGGTAAGTCATTTAACTCTGCTTGCCTTCATTGCCTCATCTGTAAAATGACCTGGAGAAGGAAATGGAAAACTACTCCACTATCTGCCAAGAAAACCCCAAATGGGGTCAGACATGACTCAAAAAAAGAGACAAAAACAACATTCATTTCAAATGTATTTATATTTATTTAAATGCATTTATATGCATTTATTCCTGTGTATTCTCAGGCCCTGGCAAATGATAAATGTTTGATAAATACATATTTGCTTGTTGGGTAGTTAATTGATTGACAATCCTGGAAGATCTGTCTATACTGCAGCTCAGTAGCCTGACAAGGTTCAAAACTACTGTGTGTCAGGTTTAGTTGAAAGGAAAGAAAATGATGCTCTGGTTCTTGCCCATTTGGATGGTGCTTCTTTGATACATTCCCCATAGGCTGCCAGAGCCATTTACCATCTCAGAACAATTTGTTCACTTCACTCAGAAATTACAAATGTGTTTTGTCCAATAAATCTAAATATATTTTGTAGTAGTCATTTTTCTTAATAGAAGTGTTTTCCAGATGTTGCCCAAGTCTAGTCATCTGGGCCCCCTTCCAATAAATGTGGAAAGTTTGTTTTCATAGGTTGTCACTGTTGCTTTGGTCTAACCTTTTAACTAATTGGTTCATCCCAATATGTTTGCACCAATATATAAAGCTTCCAGGACTTCAGAGATACACACATGTCCCTTGCCCGGTAAGTAAAGAAGTCATCGTGCTTTCTTATTGATTTCTGACTTTTCAGCGCAGAAAGGAGATACCTTGTTGAAGGCTTTTGGGTAACTTTTATAGAGAGAGTAGTTTAGAAATGTGGAAGTTTTCTAGGGAACTATTTTTGTGGTGTTCATTTATTAAAGGGTTTTTTAAAAATATGTATTGAATAAACTGTTCAAATAAATACTTGGGAGGGTGGAATCCTACAAAATTTATTGCACTAAATTTTCTTGGAACTACATATTAATTTTCATCCAGTGACAATACTTAATAATTCTTTAAAGTATCTTAAAATGATAAATTTTAATTTTAAATTTAAGGTTTGAGTTGTTCCACTTAAAAAATGAAATATTTTTAATCATTAAGCTATTTGGAAATGATTGAGGACAGGTTAATTTGAGTGTCATAATTTAGCATTTTTATGTTTGTGATTTAAGGAGAACAGTAGCAAATCTGAACCAATTATTTTGATATGATATCCTCAGAATGATAAAAGCTCGATAATGATGTTATTTCATCATATTTAAACTAAACACTAGAATAGTATTGTGTTGTAAAATTAGTCATCTCCAGAATCTATAATCACTTTAAAATATTCATGATGATATAACGTATAGCTTTACAGTGAAATGGCTTTTTAAAATGACTAGTCTTCACCTTAAGTTGGCTGATGTGGTCTTTCATGCCAGTCATTTAATATTTTGTTTGATATTGCTTTTCAGAGAAGATTCAATATCTGAAAACAGCCATGGAATGGAAAATGCTTCCTGTTCACCTGTTGGTGTTTTTCCTTTTCTTGATACAAGTTTCTTCTCAAGGTACTTTAACCAAACAAAGCTGTGAAACTGTTTCTTCCCTGGTCTGAATCCTTCATATGGGGATTTCCACTAAAGAACAATTGCACGGCATTCTATTATCAATACTGTGACATTGGGATTTACCATTTTTTAAAAAAGTTTTAGCACACTACAAACCGTCAGGAGAATGTAAAAAGAATATATAAGCTAGCTATTATGTTTATGGGAGGGGAGAGGAGGAAAGAGAAAGTGCTCCCTTTTCCTCTGTATTTTATGTGAAGTGAATGTCTTTATCATGGTTGTTTTTCAAAATATTTCATCATTATCTGCAGGGTAAGACTGTAGATTATTAGACAGATGACATGCCTTAGAACTTCATTCAAATCCTTTCTCTGAAACATAATAGCTGTAAGATCATGGGAAAATAACATGCATGCTCCAGCCAACTCTCTAGGACTGTTGATGAAATACTAACCTGCATAATTGGAGAGAGTTTCCATGCTAGTAACACCATACTATAAAATCACAGAGCAGTTACACCTCTAGCAAAAAAGAGAGAGAGAGAGAGAGAGAGAGAGAGAGAGAGAGAGAGAGAGAGAGAGAGAGAGAGAGAGAGAGAGAGAGAGAGAGAGAGAGAGAGAGAGAAGTATGGGTTAAGGTTATTTGAGGATTAAATTAAATGAACACTCCTTGCTTTACTCTTTGGGGTAAAAAACATAGCCCTACCAACCACTTAGAATAAATGGCTTTTGTGACCACAAGAAACATCGCTGAAATAATGGATTAAATAAGTGAAAAATTAATTAGCTTCCTTTGGCCAATATAATGACAAAATAGCTTAACTAATCTTTTCATTGAATTAATTAAATGGACTGATTGATTATTTTTCTGTTAGGTAGTCCTGGTCTCAGTGTGGAAAAGTGTTATGAATGATCACTATTTATCTAATGTGATATCAAGATTTAATATACATGTATATATATATATATATCAATATATATATATATATATATCATAGTTGAGAGCTAGGAGAAATCTCAAATGTCATTAAGAATAATTTCTTGGGGGCAGCTGGGTAGCTCAGTGGATTGAGAACCAGGCCTACAGATGGGAGGTCCTAGGTTCAAATCTGGCCTCAGCCATTTCCTAGCTGTGTGACCCTGGGCAAGTCACTTGACCCCCATTGCCTAGTCCTTACCACTCTTCTGCCTTGGAGCCAATACACAGTATTGACTCCAAGACAGAAGGTAAGGGTTTAAAAAAAAAAAGAATAACTTCTTTATTTTATAGAAGAAGAAACTGAGGATCAGTAAGGTTAAATGATTTACCTAGGAGAGTAAGTTACAGAAATAGGATTTGAACCAGTATTCGGACTCCAAGTCCAGTGTCCTAAGTGTCCTTTGACTGAATCTGTATCTGGATGCTTTTTTGAAGGGGGATCCAAACATGGGGTTCCAGACCTTTCCTCATCAATAATCCATCTGTAATTTAGAGACTAAGAGAGTTGCCTGGGACAGTGAAAGTTTGAGTGGCTTTCCTTGAAAAATAAACCTCTGACTACAAGCTTGTCTTCTCTGCCATACTTCCTCTGATCTGGATAAATGTTATATACTATTCAATGTTTATAAACATATTTTAATGTACACTTAGAGTGAGTCTGCATTAAGAAAAAGGCTCAAATCTGTGATTTGTTTTTATTAGATTCTTTAAAATATCCGATTTCTGTGAATTGACCCCCCCCCCGGGAAAACACTTATAAAAATTCAGATTAGACATGATATAGTAAAATTAAATTTTTAATGTTCAAATGTTATAGTAAATAACTAAAATAAATACTGACTTCTGATTATTAAAATGGGAACGAAGACTATCTGTGCTAGATATTGTCTCAATGGTGTTCTTAGATTGATGAAAACAGATATAAACTTCTTAACATAAAGCTGAGCAGCTCAGTGAAGGTGAACCTTTCTAGGCCATGAAAATAAAATGAGAAACCTCCTCATTTTAACATAATGCCAATTTAATACTAATTTTCACAGATATTTACAGTCTAGTAAATGCTTTCTTCTTTCACAGTACTTTACTTTGCAGTGATTAAACTAAAAAAATGTGATTAATCAATGATAACATAGAAGGTAAGATACAAATTTCCTTTTTGAGAATCATAACTTGCCTACCAAGCTGATTTTTCACTTGTTCCAAAGGTCTACCATTCATAAATGAGTTTGAATATCTGATTTTTGTCCTGTTTGCTGCTTTCTTGCCTTCTTTTCAAACCCTTTTCACCCCTCCCCTTCATATATGTACATGATGTATACATATGTGTGTATGCATGTGTATATGTAAACGTATGTTTGCCTAAGAGGCTGAAAGTCATCCCAGTCTTCCATGTGATGTTTGTGGGTTTTGCTATTGGTGTTCTGGGTTCACTACCTTAAGTCTTTTTCAGCACATTTCAGTGTCCCTCTAGAGAGCAAAGAATTTTTTTTTTTATTCTAGCAGATAAAAGTAACTGTTTCATAACCACGGCTGTGTGTCTCATGGAGATTAAGAGGCTTTTCTCGTTTACTGCTTGATTATTGAAGGACAATTGTGCTTGTGTGTTGTAGTTTTGTTGCCTTGTATAGTTCCATTTGTTACTTTTACTCTCATTTTGGGATTTGACTGTTCCTCACTCACTTAATCTCTGAGTGTGAGTAACTGCCTTCCATAACCTTAAAGAACGATGGTTCCTCACCCCGAGATCATCTTGTAGCAGGAGTTACTGGCACAGCCAGCAAATATTTACACGGGATCCAAAAAATGTGTTTTCCACTCCTGGTAGAGGAACTGACATTGGTCATAATGTTGTGGCAAAAAACCCCATGAACTCCATTTTTTAATGCAAAACTATTGAAATGCCTAATGAGTGAATGCTCTTATTCCTAAGAAGATGACTTTCTGCCTCCATATTTTGGAATCCTTGGAAGGAGAAAGGGATATTATTGACAGACAATGGAATAGCAATCATGCATCCTTTCTATGATATCTTTTCCTCTCTCCATTCAGTGGGTACATAGACAAAACTTACCCACCCCCCTATGTCCAACCTCTCACCCCAATCCACCTCTTTTTTTTTTTTGCCATTCGATGTTTCCCTTGGTATCAGATCAGCTGGTTTGGTCATGTTTACACCAGTATTGTGTAATTTTAGATTTACCAAGCTGTGCAGGGAGATGTGGGGAAGGGTATTCTAGAGATGCCGCCTGCAACTGTGATTATAACTGTCAATACTACATGGAGTGCTGTCCTGATTACAAGAAAGTCTGCACAGTGGGTAAGTTCTTGAGCCCAAAAGGCCTTCTGCAAAGGAGCACTGTTCCCTGACATCCCTCCCTGTGGCCCTAGTGTCCCTTTTTATTTTGGAATGGGCTTCTGTGTTTCATCTCATTGTTGCATGTCTTTCCTTCCCCTCGCATAAATGTTGCATTTGTTGTACCTGAAAACAGCACTTTGGTTAATGAACCAGATAGAAAAACTGACTCTTTCATAGAGTTCTATGAAGTCAATACCCTTCTTTCACCCAAAATTCTGTTCTAGATGTGGATGGCAAAGCGTATGTATCTATACTTTTCTTTGTTATGTATGGAAAAGTTATAATTCATAATTATTTTTGAGAACTTAGAATATTTAATTGGTCATAGTGGCTCTAGGACATTCATATAAAGAATACATTATTCAACTGTTTAATATTGGCCATCAGAATGGTAAATAACATTAAACTATAAACAAGATGGTAGCCAAGGTGGAACCTCAATTAAAGTTGTGATCTCTAAAGTAATTTGGAAGTCAACAATGGATAATAAATTGGAATGGAAACGGATAATAAAATGGAAAAATAAATTAAAATGGATAATAAAAAATTGTCCCAACTTGAAATTAATTTCAAACCATTTTGTCTTTAACACAAAATCAATTTCATCTTCAAGATTGGGAAAATCATTATTGGGATTTGTTGAAGTGTCCCTTGCTTTTGAACTTACATGTAAAGACAATTGCAGAGTAGTTCAACAAGGGTACTAATTTAAATGTACCTTAATTCATTCAATGATCTTTTAAATATGGATGATTTTAAATGGTCATAACTGCTTGTAAATAGCCAATGCTGTGGAGATAAATCAGAATTATTCACATGCATTGATGTATATCACATTCATTCTTGGAGATAAATAATACAAGATCTCCAAGTCTAAACAAATACCCACTTATATAATGTTTGATGTTACAAATCCCGTTACAATAATTGAGATAAGTCCTGAGAGTTTATTTTAATAGAATTTGACTTCTAGTGGACATGAAACTTAGAAGTAGTGGAATGGGGCAGACAGGTGATTTGGTGAATGGAGAGCCAGATCTGGAGATGGGAGGTCCTGGGCTCAAATACTTCCTATTTGTGTGACTCTGGGCAAATCATTTAACTCCAGTTACCTAGTTCTTACAGTTCTTCTGCTTTGGAACTAATACTTCATATTGATTTTAAGACATAAGGTAAGGAGTTAAAAAAAAAAAAGAAGTGATAGGATCACTGTGAGAGGAGATAGTAAGGGAGGGGAATTTCACTTGGATGAAATTCTGCATCAGTAGTGTCAAATTCAAATACAAATGGTCTGCTAATCAATACATAAGGATTTCTATAAGTCTAATATCAACCTAGTTTTAAAATATAATACTATCTATGTCTTATTATATTTTTATTTGTTTTTGTTGAGTATTTTACAATTACATTTTAATCTGGTTCAGGAATTTGGTGGCCCTTATATAACCCTCCAGGAACATTTCTGACACCTCTGTCCTACAATACAGGCATTCCTGATTTACAAAACACCTGAAAATATCCTCTATCTACAAACAGCTGGCCTAAGTCACACTAGGAACAGAATTAGACTCCATGGAGTTTCCAGAGGGTGAAAAATATTCCTTTTTTTCATGTACTTTGTGTGGTTCTCACTATGGCTGTTAAAATAGAGCTATTGAGGACAGAGGAGATAGTGAAGAGACATTTCTGGTGTTTCCTGGGTCACCTAAGAAGACCTTTCCATAAGAATAATGGTATCAAAAATATATTTTTAAAATAATGGTATTAATAGAGTTAATATTCCCAAGACAGTCTTCAAATATCTATTTGAGCCATAACTCTGGACTATGAAATTACTTCTGAATTCAAGTGATATAAATTAATATCAGAATAATAATATCAAAATCCAAATCACAAACAATAATATCAAATAGCTATTTTGTGAAATAGGTATTTCACAGAATCCTATAATTTTAGATTTAAAGCTGAAAGTGACCTCAGAAGTCATCTTGTTCAACTTTCTTATTTTATGGACAAGGAAAATGAGTCTTAGAGAAGTGACTCGCCTAAGGTCATACAGGTGGCAAATGGCAAAAGTAGCATGTGAACCCTCTGGAGCCATTACTTTTTTCACTATACAATATGGCCCCTTCCAATTTATTCCAAAATATTTTATATAAAATTCCAAAATAATTTATATAGGCTTTTGTGGATTAGCTTGGGAATTTAACTACCATTCATACAACATTGCCTCTTTGGGAAAATGCTATCCAAATACTAAATAAGAACTGTCAAAATTTACTCTGGAATACAACTTTCTGCAAGTTGTGAAGTTATTTTGTATATGGTACAATGTGAACAGAATTTCATACATATACACCTGTGCACACCTAATCATTTTTTTTCTTAACATTTTGCTCTGGGTAGAGCTGTCCTGTAAAGGCCGTTGCTTTGAGTCATTTGCCAGAGGGAGAGAATGTGACTGTGACCCTGACTGTAAGAATTATGGCAAGTGCTGTCCAGATTATGAAGACTTCTGTGAGGAAAGTAAGTACCGCTCACGGTTCCAATCAAAGGCTTCCTCCAACATTTGTTTACCTTTTTTTTTTTAACCCTCACCTTCTGTCTTGGAATCAATACTGTGTATTGGCTCCAAGGCAGAAGAGTGGTAAGGGCTAGGCAATGGGGGTCAAGTGACTTGCCCAGGGTCACAGAGCTGGGAAGTGTCTGAGGCCAGATTTGAACTTAGGACCTCCCATCTCTAGACCTGGGTCTCAATCCACTGAGCTACCCAGCTATCCCTGATTACCTTTCTATCTCATTCCATTTTGAATTTTTAGTCTGGCTATGGTCATTAATTGATTTTTTCAGTTAAGGCAGCTAATACCTAAAACTGACTGCGTCAAGGTCATAATTTGACAAAAATCTATACCATTCAGTGGGAATTTTCTATAATTTACTAATAGTATACAATTAGAATATTATTCCATAGTATGTTATACTAATGGAATACACTATTATCCTAGGGATTAGTATGCAATAATAGCATAGAAGTAATAGTATATATGAAGTAGGTCTCTATACTAAGGAAATAACAGGTGCAGTCCCTACCCCTAACCTTACCAAGACTCACTAAGTCTAAGAAGGAAGAATAAGAACAACAAAAACCTTCAGTCCCAGATTATGTCTTTTGAGGAGCTTTTGCTTGTGAAAAGCTCCTTTCTCTTTGGTGAAAACAAGTTACTTTTGGGAAAGTGAATAAAAAATCTTATCTTCCTCCCCCCCCCAAACATTCTTTAAACACCTAAGGGAGATCTGGATCCTTTGGAGGAGAGGAGAAAGATAGGGAAACAGCTAAGACAGCCGGGCCCACTGGTAGATTTTGGCTGGTCAGTGCTTTCATTGGAGCAGATCCCAAAAAGGATGGAGACAACACCCTCCTAATTAAACACTTGAGCTCAGAACCCATGCAGCTATCAGAAGAACAGCGGGCTCTCACCCAGAGCCTTGGCATTTGTGTGAGCTGTTTATCATAGGAGAGCTGAGGAGAGGGAGGGGAGGTGGCTGGGTGGGGTGGTAATGAGGGGCTAGGGAGAAGGCAAGCCTTACAGAGAAAAGTATCTCATGGATCGAAAACTTTTTGACCAAACCTGTGATTTTCTAAAATTCAAAGATATTTTATTTTCCCAATTATTTGGAATAACAACTTACATCTTCTGATATTATAAAATACAAATTGTTTCCCTCTCTCCCTTTTCTCCCCCCATCTTGGAACTGGTAAACAATTTGCTCTGGGTTATACATGTATTCTCATGCAAAACATACTTCCATATTGGTCATTGTTGTAAGAGAATAATCATATAGAACTAAACCCCCCAAATAAAAACCATAAATAGGCTAATGGGAAAGATAGAATATTTTGATCTGCAGGCCACCCCAACAGTTCTTTCTCTGGAGGTGGAGAGGATTCTTTGTCATAGGTTCTTCAGAATTGTCCCATATCCTTGGAGTGCTGAGAGTCACTAAGTCTTTCACAGTTGTTCATCCAGACCTTTGATTTTTGGAAGGATGGGAGAACTCTCATTGTGGGAAAGTGTCTACTAATGAAGAGGGGCAACTCAAACTTAACATAATCTTAGAGGGTGGTCTGGAGGCCATGTGCTGATCAGCAATGTTCCCATTATTGTGCAGCTAATGTATATGAGCAAATAAACATACGAGTAAACTGAGGCTCAGTGAAGCGACTCATCCAGAGTCACACAGATAGTAAGTACTTGGCAGAGCTGAGACTCCCAAGTTCATGGCTCTTTCCATTTCATCACACATAGTGGTGATTTAGAACAGCCACCTTCACAAGTGACTGACTCAGTTATTTGTAGCTACAGACTAGCTACATGGACTTGTTTTCAGAAACATTTGCTCAGATCATGAGATATATTTGTAACTAAAAGTGAAAGATGTATCCAAAATGAAAAGGAATCCAAGTGTAGTTGGATTTTCTACTAACAGTTGCATGTTTTAGGAGTGATATGGACTGTGAAATTGGTACCAACTGATTGATCTTGTTTGCTCTCAGTACATAATCCAACAACACCACGGCCACCTCCAAAGATTCAGCGGCCATCTCCAGAAGCTCCTCAAACCATCAAATCAACAACTAAACGTTCCCCAAAACCTCCAAAGAAGAAGACCTCTAATAAAGTGGTAGAATCAGAGGAAATAACAGAAGGTAGGAACAAGATGAATGTGACAAAAGGAAATTTTCCCTCAGTAAATAATGCAACATGCAGATGGTGGACTGGTGTTAGTACTTTGTCATGGAACTGGGAAAAGTTAGGAAGATTCAAATACATAAGAGTCTGGTCAAATTATATGGAAAAAAATAGCCACTTGTGTAACATTTAAGGCTTGTGAAGCACGTTATAAATATTGCCTTATTTAATTCTCACAACCCTATGAGGTCAGTGTTTCCTCCATTTTATAGATGAAGAAACCGAGACAAGACAGATAGCAGCAACATGACTTGCCCACAGTTATATAGCTTTCTAATGTCTGGGGTAGGACTTGAAGTCAGATCTAGCACTCTAGCCAAATAGCTACCTCTATTTAAAATGGACATTTAAAAAAAAGAAAGTTGTCTTTCTTTAAAGTGCAGGTAAAATTGAAGCATAACCATTGATCTCTCTTTGGTTTCCTAAACTCCCAATTGAAATTTGGTATAAATCTACATAATTTTAAAAGTCCCTCTCAGGTCTGCTCTGAATTTGACTTCTAAGAATGTCATGCTTTTGGAGAGTGGTAGCAAGGATGGGATATGAGAAAGAAATTGGTCCAACCTGTATATATGGAGATTTTGAACCTATGACTTAATTCCCCAGAAGTCCTTAGTATTTCCCAAAATTCCCTATTATCTCACCTACATCTCTATTTTGGCGGGATCATGTTATTGGTATTTAACGGCGGTAACTCCTCCTATGTCTTCTTCTTTTGGGCAACAATCAGCAGTGATGGTGGTGAGTGGGGATGACTGAAAATGGCAAACCAGCCATGGGCACGTGGTTTTTTAATTTTTTATCCTCTTTATTCCTTGATTTCTAATGATCATTAATAAATCTCATAAAATATATTTTTATTATTTGAGATATAATTTAAAATTTTACAAACCAGTTCAATCCTCTTCTTTCATGACTTTGAAAGGGAATCCATCATGTGCAACTTGATTTTGCCCTTCACTCAAATCAATGCAGGCCATAGACATTTTCTGAGCAATAAAGGGCCAGGGTCCATTTTTATTTTATTTGAACTGGATGGATTACTGTGGAAAGGTTGCAGTTCACACAAAACACTTCTTTATTTGATTACAGAACATTCTGTTTCTGAAAATCAGGAATCCTCCTCTTCCTCTTCTTCTTCTTCCTCTTCAACTGTTCGGAAAACCAAGTCTTCCAAAAATTCAGCTGCTAATACAACAGCCAAGAAGAAACCTAAAGGTTTGAGCATTGATAAACATCTAATGCTCTATCAATGCTAACTTAAGATTTTATAACTTGAAAATATTTGGTGGAGGCAGTATGATTTGATGATTTAATTTTTAAAATTGGGGACAATAACTATGTAATACTGTGTTTAGAAGATACTAAATGACGATTTCTAGAAGATTTCTTGTTCTCTAAATATAGTATGTTTGAATAAAATTAGAAGATCTAATGCCAAAGGGAGGATCCTATAGGAAACTAATGACAAACCTCTTGTAGGAAATTATTGACAAACAAGGAACTTCCCAATTCTATTCAATCTAGTTCTTAATGTCTCTACTATGTGCTATGTACAAGCACTATGTACTTCTATTGGAGATACAAGAACAAAAAATTGTCCTTGTCTTCTGAGTACCCACACACATTTAAAACTTCACTATGGCTTATGTATGTGTATATATGCACATATACACATATGTACATACATATATACCCATGTATGTATGCATATATGGATTATCTATATATGTGAGTATATATATACAAACACCCACACAGCTAGGTCCAAATTCATGTGAATAATGAATCCCTCGAAATGGTTGTATGTATTCAAATTTGCATCATTTCAAATTCTATACTATATGGCCATTGGTTCCAGCCCAATGGAAGTAGGGAAATCTACAATGTGAATTCAAATAGTGCTACTACTTTGAGAAGTAAATTTGACAACACTAATTGGATACCATAGGTAGGAGGGGTAAGGGAAAGGAGAAGGAAGGCTCAAAGATGATTCTGAGGTTTAAGCTTGAGTCATTAGATGGTGAACTTCCATAAGAATAAGTTGGGTCTAAGAGAGATACGAAAACTGTAGAGAAACACTATTTGGCAATTCCTAGTCACCTTCAAGACTCAAAAGATTTCTGAGATGTATGAAATGCCGTTACCTTTTGGCATTACCATCTCCCCTTTTTCATCTTCAGCTGTTCCTCAGAGTCCAGAGCTATTTTTATTTTTGTACAAGATCTCATACATGACTTATCAGAATGCCAGAGTTTGCAAGATACTTTGATTTCTTGTTAATATCTCTGATGTTTAGAGAGTAGACTCAATTAGTGACTTCATTAAATCTTCAGTCAAATTACTGGACTAAAATAGTTCCAGCTTTGATGGTATTATTGTCTCTTTGTGTCTGGAAAAAAGGACTTGAAAACATAATCCAGGATGAAGGGAAGGACAATTAAGAGGGGGAGGAACAGCCAATATTTTCTGATTCCCTGTGGAAATATTGCTTATGTCTTCACTTCTCAGAAGAGGTGCTGTTATGAAAGGCCAGTGCTTATGCCTTATCACAAGAATTAGCCATGGAAAAGTTGAAAAAGATCTCAAGTTCAGAGAATGACTCTGCTATTGGAGTCACTCTGTAAACAGAGAAGAGAATTTCTGGATTATGGTACAATGATGTTTGGACAGAGGGGAATACATGGTCCAGGGTCTGGAGAGAACTGTAAATTAAATGAGTGGTCCTTCCATTTTTTCCTTCTTTTATCTCCCTATTTACCAAGCTGTCAGCTCATGTAAAATAACCTTGTCTCTGCTTTCTTGTTTTCGAATTATTCTTACTGCCCCTTTTGTTCTTTCTTTTCTTCCATCTCCAAAACCCTCCCTACCAGTTTTTACTCTATTCACCCCTCTTACTCTTTTCTCTGATGCTCATATATACCTCTCTTCCCAGTCAGTGACTCTACCCATGCTATTTATTCTTTCCTCTGTCGGGTGCATATTAACCAAAGGGGTCTCACATGTATTTTCCTCCAGGGTGTTGTCTACATCACCTGAAGTCATAAGCATCGTGGGAAGAACTGAAGGAAGGATATGATACACTTTTTGGTCTTTTTTTTTTCCTACTTCAGAAGTCCACATTGATCTTGTTATAAGTAAGAATGGAGTAGATAGAGAAAGGATAATAGCTCATAGGCATATGAATACAGGAAGAAAGAACTGGGGCTGAGACAAGGGTGTTTCTTGAGAAAACAGAAAAGGGAATCGGAATTAGAGGATGAGCAAGATAGAAATACAAGAGAAGAAATGAAGAGAGGGCACATTAGAGAAAGACAGTCATAATACCAGGAGGGATGGACATACCCATTTCCCCTGAAACTCCTTAAGTTACCCATGACTGTAGAACAAGAATATCTTATACTTTTTCAATGCTTTTTACCCATTTCATTAGTCTCTCTATAGGCCTAGATGACAGCACTGTAAGGCAAGGAGTACAGCTATTTACATTACCATTTTAGTGGTATGAAAATGGAAGCCTAGAGAAGTTACATGTCTTGATAAGATTAGTAGAACTAGTAAGTGAGAGAGGCAGGACCTGTATATAAATGTAATATAAAGACCATTCAAAGAATGACTTGAGATGTGCATTTTTTCCATAGCTAAAGATTCAAAAAAGAAGAGAACTCCAAAAGAAAAGCCTACTCCGGCACCTCCAGTTGTAGATGATACAGGAAGTGGAGTAGACAATGGACCCACTGTTGCTCCTGACACTGCTGTTCCTCCTACCTCCAAGCCCAATAAAGTCACCACAACGCCTAAAACAACCGCAGCACCACCACCAGTAACTCCCAAGGACAGTAATAAAGTCACATCTAAAGAGACAGCTACAACAACTGAAAAGGAGACTTCCACAGCTGCGAAAGAGACATCTGTTGTAACAAAAGAGATGACAAGTACAGATAAACAGTCCTCAACCACAGCCAAAGAGACAACAACTTCAGCCAAAGAAACCCTACAGACTACAGAGACAATGACAGCTGCTAAAGACCCTAAACCCACTCCTGAGGAAACTAAGCCCACACCCAAAGACCCCAAGCCTACACCTGAGAAGCCTAAGCCTACACCCAAAGATCCCAAGCCTACACCTGAGGAGCCTAAGCCTACACCCAAAGACCCCAAGCCTACACCTGAGGAGCCTAAGCCTACACCCAAAGATCCCAAGCCTACACCTGAGGAGCCTAAGCCTACACCCAAAGACCCCAAGCCTACACCTGAGGAGCCTAAGCCTACACCCAAAGATCCCAAGCCTACACCTGAGGAGCCTAAGCCTACACCTGAAGAACCTAAGCCCACACCCAAAGATCCTAAGCCTACACCTGAGGAGCCTAAACCTACAACTGACAAACCTAAGCCTACCCCCAAAGACCCCAAGACTACACCCGAGGAGCCTAAGCCTACACCCAAAGACCCCAAGCCTACACCTGAGGAGCCTAAGCCTACACCTGAAGAACCTAAGCCCACACCCAAAGATCCTAAGCCTACACCTGAGGAGCCTAAAACTACAACTGACAAACCTAAGCCTACCCCCAAAGACCCCAAGCCTATACCTGAGGAGCCTAAGCCTACACCCAAAGACCCCAAGCCTACAACTGAGGAGCCTAAACCTACACCTGAGGAGCCCAAGCCTACACCCAAAGACCCCAAGCCTACAACTGAGGAGCCTAAACCTACACCTGAGGAGCCTAAGCCTACACCCAAAGACCCCAAGCCTACACCTGAGAAGCCTAAGCCTACACCTGAAGAACCTAAGCCCACACCCAAAGATCCTAAGCCTACACCTGAGGAGCCTAAGCCTACACCCAAAGACCCCAAGCCTACACCTGGGGAGCCTAAGCCTACACCTGAAGAACCTAAGCCAACATCCAAAGACCCCAAGCCTACACCTGAGGACCCTGAGCCTACACCCAAAGACCCTGCAACTTCCCCCAAAGACACAACTTCTGTTCCTACTACACCTGAAGTGACTACAGTTGCTAAGGATAAAGTAACAGAAAATGATAAACCTACTACTCCAAAAATTACAACTGCTACACCTAAAGTAATAAGTACAACCACTAAAGTGACAACAAGGACAGTCAGTTCACCAAAAGTGACAACTAAAGTGACAACTACTACAGCTAAAGCAACAACTACTGCCACCAAAATGACAACTACTACCGCTAAAGAGACAACTTCAACAGCCAAAGAAACAACTGCTACATCAAATGATAAAACTACCACCCCTAAAGCTACAACTCCTACACCTAAAAAGCCAACTCCTAAGGCAACGCCTGCCCCTAAAGTGACATCTACCACAACAAAAGAGACAACTACAACCAAAGAAACAACTGCTGTACCAGATGAGACTACTACTCCTAAAATGACACCTCCTACACCTAAAAAGCCAACTCCTAAAGCAACAACTACTTCCACCAAAGTGACAACTACTACTACTAAAGAGACAACTACAACAGCCAAAGAAACAACTGCTACATCAAATGATAAAACTACCACCCCTAAAGCAACAACTCCCACACCTAAAAAGCCAACTCCTAAGGCAACGCCTGCCCCTAAAGTAACATCTACCACCACAAAAGAGACAACAACAACAACCAAAGAAACAACTGCTGTACCAGATGAGACTACTCCTGCCTTAAAAGAGACTTCTAAGCCTAAAGTGACAACTCCTAGACCTATGAAGACAACCACTACAACAAAAGAAACAACTACGAAAGATAAGGAAACAACTGTTGTAACAAAGGACAGAACTACTCCCATGGTTCCAACTCCTGTCCCTAAAGTGACAAACAAGAAGACTACACCTGCACCCAAGAAACCAGTAACTACACCTAAAATCATAACTACAAGTGAAGAAATGACCACCTTAGAGACATCAACATTAACTGAACTGAACCCTACAGCTATCCTTCAAACCACTCCTGGGTCCAACAGAAGACCAAATTCAGAAACAATAAACTCTTTTGCTATACCAGAAGTCACCCCAAAGAATGAGGGTTTAAATATTTTTGAGCAGGAGTCTTATGTGAATCCTAGACCACCTGTGTTTATTCCAATAGGTATCCCAGGTTCTAGCACCTATGTGGGAAGACCCAGTCAAGGCATTAGTAATGTTCCAATGATTTCAGGTAATTTGAAAAGTCTGATATTCTTTTATATTTTGATTGTAATGATATGGAATTATATTGTCTGAAATGGTTAGTTTTCGACATCAGGGAAATATATATTCCATCAGACTAGCCATTTCAAAGGAAAATGATAAGGTTGATAATCTGGAATTGGTTTACCTTGATATTCTTAATAGATGTTGACTTATTGAGGCTAGTTCTAGAGATCATCCCCTGAAAATGGGGAATGGGGATTCTTTTTTTTATTTTTTTCTAGAAAATAATTAGGATATTTTAGTTCTATTTTTTTTTTACCTGAAATGTTTGAGTAAATTATTACCAATCGATTCTTAAGAGTTTAATATGTCTTGTAAGCCTAAAAACAACAAAATAAGTAAGCAAACAAATCAAAAAACCCTATAAGCTCACCAAAACTTCTAAAAGATGCTTCAAAAACTTTGTTATATAGGCATAAGGACAGTCCATTCGATAGTTCCAGTAGTCTTTGAATTGAAAAACTCTTTTCTACCAGCTGCAACTGAGGTGCTTTCTGGTATCTTGAACGTGTCCACAGTTGAAATATTCCTCTAGGTGAGCAGGAATCTTCAGTCTTTTGAAACCAAGGGTACTAAATGGTACAATGACTATTCAGTGAGTCAAGAAAGTTCATTGTGAATATGTAGTTTTTAAGAGCTCTACATTTCTTTATTGCTAAAAAAGTTGGTTGAATTTTAGTCTGCCCTCTCCTTTAAACATTTTATCTTTTCACTAACATTAAAAAAAAAAAACTTTAATCTCACCATAAAAGGTGAAATGAAAACTTCTTTAATACTTAATACTTCCGTAGACTGTGAACTGGTTGATAAGGGTACTCCCTCAGCTCTCAGTGGTACTCTCTCCAGTAAATTTTCTCCAAGAAGCCCACCTATCATGCTGGGATTTTTCTCTCCCAAATAAAATTCCCTGGCCACCACTCCCCACTCTTATGCTATCTTCTTCTATTAGAATGAAATATCCTTGAGGGTACACTATTTACTTTCTTGCATTTTTATCACTAGCAATTACCATGGTGGTTGTTCCAGTCAGAAATAGACTAGACTTATGATTTCACTGGGTGAGGGAACAGACTCCTAGGTGAGGGAGGGAACTAGATCTACCTATTAAAGTTGGCACTTTTGTTGAAGTTTATAATCCTAGAAAGTTACCTTGAGTGAAGAGAGATTAAGTGAGTTGCCCAGGGTCACAAAGCCAGTATAAATCAGAGTTCTTCCTGTACCAACTTTCTATCTACTGTCATGCTGCCTCTGGTAAGCCCTTAATCAATGTTTTTGCTTTCATTCATTCATTCATTCTCCTTAGATCTTTCTATATGACTCCCTTGCTTTTCTAGGCATACTTTTTTGATAATTGCTTAGGCCACTTCTTACTGGTAATGTTTTTAGTCTACTAACATGTACTACATAGCTCTCTTTTGTTCTTAGAATAACTATAATTTTTATTCCTTGGATATAGTAGTATCCAATGACTTATAATGGAAATATAGTAAGTTTAAAAATGTGCTTATTTCAAGGAGAACATTACAGTCACAGAAAGCAGTGCAAATTTTTCCAAATGCAACCTAGACTGTTATCTTTACTACTTTTCAATTCTGGCTCTAATTTATTTTTCATCTGCAAAACTGAACATCAAAAAAAAATGAAGGCTTTCTACATTGGGTTAAAGTATCCTCACAGAATCACAGTTTTGGACTTGGGTTTGCAAATCGTTTAGGGATCCCAGAAACTTATTACATTGACGAGAATACTCAAAGTCTAGTGGTTATCTATCCAAGGCCACATGAATAAGACTATGAAATATATGATCTTCTCACCACCTTTGAAATCCAATCCCATCCCTTCTGGTTTGAATTATTATCTAAAAACAGAATAATTAGGATGAAAAAAACAGCTTATGTAGCAGAATCTGAAAAATGAATGAAAAAACATTTTTTTCTTCTTATTTTTAATAATTCCCTTCCCTTGCTTTGCTGTGCATTCTCCCACCAATGTATATTTTATACTAATTATTTCAGATGAGACTAACCTATGCAATGGGAAGCCAATAGATGGACTGACAACTTTGCGCAATGGGACATTGGTCGCATTTCGGGGTGAGCTGAACAGAAAAATCTCTTGTCATTGTATGATTTTGTGGTATTTATGAGAATAACCCAACTGTGAACTAGATCTACTTGTTGGAAAAGGGATTTATTTATATAATGCTGTCAGACATTGGAACTTTCAGATATTATCTGCAAAATATGACGAGTGAGAAATGGGGTTAACTACCAGGAATCTGAAGTGATATAAACACATTCAGAGATGCATTCAAAATACCTGAGCAGGAAAGATATTCTCAACTCATGAAATCATGCCATGGTTTCATTTCAGGCTGATGAGTACAATTTCAAGATTTATATTCCCTGACTTCCCTTTGAAAAGACATCTTGTTTTTGAGATGTCATCAAAGCTGATGCATAGATGTGCGTTTATCAAAAAGGCAGGAAGGGAAGCAGATGACTTGTTGGTCCCAAGTAGATGGTTACAGTATAAATTTCAGTTCTGTTAATCCTTATTCCTTATATTAGTGCCTTAATGCCTGTTGTATAGAGCCATTAGTTTTTCTGACCTGGGTACTCCCACTTCCTACATAGGCTGCAACTCTACCCCAATCTGACTTGACATTCTTAGTGAATGGATGTGATTAAAAGCATCATCACCTTGAGTCCTGGTGTGCTCTAATGGCAAAATCCACAGATTCCAGGTCACCACACCATGATAGAACTTGAGTTGGACTTGAAGAATAGCCATATTAACCTTGTAATTATGAGATTATTTTAAATCTGAAAATCTTGGTATCGGTCCTTTCCTGAAAACCCCTCAAATTTATTTCCTGACAAATTTTAATAGCTGTGCTATTATCAGTTTGAAAGTGTTAAGATTTTTACATGGGACAAGAATTATCAATAGTGCTAATAGTTTATTCATATAGTGATTTATATTTTTCCCAAATGTTTTCATCCGTACAAGGAAAGCTGTTTTGAAGAAGTTCCAAATGTACATTGGCATTTGAGATCACATTGTGACTAGGTTACTCTTGTCTTATATCTTTAGGTCATTACTTCTGGATGTTGAATCCATTCACTCCACCATCACCACCTCAGAGAATTACTGCGGTTTGGGGTATCCCTTCACCCATTGACACCGTCTTTACTAGATGTAACTGTGATGGAAAGACTTTCTTTTTTAAGGTGAGGAAAATAACTTGCCAAGGGAAAAATAGCAGCAGAAATTTTGCTCATTGATCGATGTATTACTTGGTCATGAGGGCTCAAAAAGATGGGCTAATGTCTCACAGAGCAATTTCCTTCTTGTTTTTGTTACGGATATTTAATGAGAGGAACAACGAAACCTAAAAGATAACCCACACAGTTAATGAGCCATGTGTTTCTAAATTCTTTCTCTTCTGATTCATAAAAAGATGAAGAATAGGCACAGAATTGGGTTCATCTCCTAGTAGACATATGTTTAATCATATAATCATTTAATCATCAGTATGGGCTATTCCTCTACCAATAACTGAAAACTCTATACCTTATTACAAACTATCATGAATTGTTCTGGTCAAAAATAAACAAGAAATATCTGGCTGTAAAAATTTCAGTAAATGAGCCTCTTTAAATGCAGTGAGGATGTTTCTCAAATGGCATATATTCACTGGGTCCATAAAGAACATCTCGTTTGGTAGAACACACCGAGTAATTTATCTTGCCCTCCCCAAAATGACGAGTAACTTCTATTAATCTCCCGTTTCGTGTACTCTCTGTTACTGTCAAATTGGTTGGCTAACTATTCTCCATACATAAGTCTCTCTCTTCCTTTGGTCCCTTTGCACAAATGTAGCATTTCCCAGAATGCAATCCCTTAGCTCCATTTCATATAATCCCTACCACCTCAGATGCCAGTTCCCCAATTAGGCTTTTCCCAACATAAGCCTTTCCCTCAATTAGGTTTAAGAACACTTTCTCTTGATGTATACATTACCAGAATGTTTCTTTCTATCTACATTGTATATAATAGTGTTATCTCCCTGAGGGCAGAACTATTTCAATTTTGTCTACTCCCTAACACCCAGTTTTTAAATTTCATTGGCTGGTTCCCTCCCTTATTCCCTGTTTGCTTTGGACAAGTCACAACCCAGTTTCTTTGTCTATAAAATGAGAAGAGTCGGACTAGTTGACCTCTAAGGTCTTCCCCACTTAGGTCTATGGTTCTGTGATCCTAAACAAATTTGAATTACTAAAGCTAACTTACAAAAAAACAAACCAACCCCCCTCCACTATGTTCAAGGTTTTACCATAAGCATTTATTTTTTGAAGTATTTATTCAATTCTCCCTGCTCCCGCAAGTTCTACTAATATTTCCTGTTTCACATTCTAGGATTCTCAGTACTGGAGGTTCACCAATGATGTAAGAGATCCAGGTTATCCTAAACCTATCGTTAAGGGATTTGGAGGTCTAAATGGGAAAATAGTGGCAGCTTTGTCTGTAGCTAAATACAAAAACAGGCCTGAATCGGTTTATTTTTTCAAGAGAGGTAGGTAGTGTTTTAAAATTATCTGCAGATTTCATTGACACTTTTAAGACATGTACAAAAATCAGCATATTTGGTAGCCTAAGTTTTGGTTGCCAGGGAAACATCCATCTATTTAACTTGTGTTTACTACACGTTTTACTGATATCGAAGTTATTTTTTGGCTACAGCTGCCTTGTACATGGGGAGTGAAGTGGTTTGGGTTGTACTGGCCAGTTTGACTACTCTTTTGCTGCCTGATCTGTAGAAAGTGCATAACATTTTTAGATTCCATTTTTCCTGATTTATAAATTGAGGGGGCTAAATTGGGTGAACACAAAAGTTGCTCTCTTTGCTAATTACTTTGTAATTATTTGATGATTTTTACTTTAATGCCTCTTGGAATCATCTTTTTGGGTGCTTGGAACATAAGAAACATGAATAATAAAACCAGTTCATACTTTCAAAGTTACTTTTTACCTTTTCTTAAATGAACAATTTTCACATTATAGTCTATTTCTATATTAGGTGGTACCGTTCAGCAGTATACCTACCAGCAGGAACCAACTAAAAAGTGTTCTGCAAGAAGACCCACCATGAACTATTCAGTTTATGGAGAACCTGTCCAAGTCAGGAGGCGTCGCTATGAACGGGCTATCATTCCCTCCCAAACACATACCATCAGGATAAACTATTTACCTGTCAGAGTCACTTATCAAAAAGGTAAACCACACATTTTCTTATATATCTTGTTAGGAACAAATGAAAATTTAAACAATTGGGCTTCATATATTCAGGCCACGTGCAAATATCTAAGCAGTCTGAGTTTGGGGGTCTAGTCTTTAAAATTATTGCCTCTACTTATGTTATTTGTTTGACACAAACCCCTTATTTCCCAGGAATTACCCAAAGATCAGGGCCATATTGTTTACCTCACTTCTCTGGGTTTGGGAAAGGGGTTTCAGTTACTCAGGTTGGCTCATGGCCTGATTTACGTTCATATCTATTATTTGAACACCTTTGGTGATATTAAAAAATGTCACACACAGGTTTCCTTCATAATGAATTTAAAGTGAATTCAGTTTGGAGAGGTCTTCCAAGCATGATTACCTCAGCTATTGCACTGCCTAATATTAGAAAACCTGATGGCTACGATTATTATGCCTTTTCCAAAGGTAAGTGATTTTAGGATAAAACAAAAGCTGTATGAGCTATCTATTCAATCTTGAATTAGTTAATACATTTGTAACCTGATAAGTAGTTTTGTTATGATCTTCAATCAAATATTTAAAAAATTATGATCTAGCATTATGAAGCTTAGACTTGGGAAAAATTAATGATTTATGTTAATTAAATTAATTTAATTAGCCTTAATTTTTTTCCCTAGTGCTTCATTATTTTAGATTAGTGTGGATATTTTTTTTGGGGGGGGGGGAGGTAATGAAGTAGGTTGAAGAATTTGACATATGACATGCACATTAATTCAAAAAAGATTTCATTTGTTGCTTTAGAGTCTAACTCTAACTCTTTTAAAGTCTAACTTGGATTCAAAGCTCAACTCTTTCACTGACTATCCGAACGATGTTAGGAAGGTCCTTTAACCTATCTGGGCCTCAGTTTCTCATCTATAAGATATCAGAAATGAACTAGATGATCAAAGATCTAAATCCATGACTCTTATGCTTTGGAAAAATGCTCATTTAAAAAGTTTTAGTAGTATTAGAAATGAAGTCAAAGCTCATATTTCAAATTATTAAGTGTCTTATTTGTCAGAAAATGCAAATGTTCAAATGGGACTGTTGTGGAATAATGAAAGCAAATTATTATTATTTTTTAAAAATTTCTTTTAATTTAGATCGCTACTACAACATTGATGTGCCTACCAGAACAGCAAACTTGATCACCACCCGATCTGGACAAACATTATCCAATGTCTGGTATAAATGTCCTTAAATCTGATTTCAAAAGATGATATGAAAAACTTAAAATAATATTTTGACATGGAAATAATTTTATTAATAAAGGTGTTGAAATGTATGCATACCAATTTAAGTACAAAGCACTTTTAATCTCAGCAATCATTACACTAAAACAGTAGCAGATTTGACAATCTTATTCACAACTACAACAATAGTATACAAAGCTTTAATTAATGTTTCCTCTGTTTAGTCCTCCTCTGCCTCCCATTGCATGGGTTACACCTGTAGGAGGGAAAAAAAGAAGGAAATATAAACATTCCCCTTAAAAAAGTTTATCAAGAAGGGCATGAAGTTTTCTACTTTACTGTTATTTTGGGCTAGAATCTAACTATTTTCAGATTTTATTACTATCACATCTCTAAAAATAAGTTTCACACTTTCATGACACTAAGATTCAATATGTGATATCTCTGTGGGAAAGTAGGAAACAAAGGAACTATTAAAATAGAGTCCTTTGTCTTTTATTAGTGGAATCACACAAAACATGCTTTTTCTTATATATAAAGGAAACAAAGGAAGTGATGGTTAAAGATCAAACCCAACATTCTGATTTTTCAAATTTCATTTTAAATGAGGAAAGAGCATGATTGAATGTGTCATTAAATGTAACACAATGCAATAAATCTCTTCCCCCAAATTACTCCCAGAAGTATACATATTTGGTAGATGATGTCAATTTGCTCAGGTTTAGGGAAATGGCTCTGATTCATCTGAACTAATTCCCTTCTTCAACTCCAAACATGTTCTCAGTATTAGAGACTCTTACCTCTCTGTCGGTTAAACTGACGACCCCGGACCCCTGTTCTCAAAGTCTGAGGCTGAAGCCTAACTCGTCTGAAAGGCTTAGGTTGATTACTGCTGGTATCTGAGAAGAGAAGATAGCTTAGCTGAAGCAAAAAGCTAACTGAATGAGTGGATATAATTTCAAACAGATGTCCTTTTAATTTAATGTTTTTAAAAACTATTTAACTCTGTAATATGTTGAATCTTAAAAAATAGAAATAAAAAGCTCAGAATGAACAAAGTGCTTATGTTTTTTTCTTAGTCAACTAAATGACATTCTAATTTCATATTATAAAAAACCTCCAAGTAAGAGAGCCAACTAGCCTGCCTACTCTATATAATTGTTAAGAATTACGATTTCTCTTGTTGAATGAAAATAATTTATGAAAACAACCACTTTTTAAGAATGTTTCACTTATTCTTTGCTTAAAATATCTTCATCTTAAATGACTAGTTTCTTCTTCTTAAACTGAATGTCTAATGAAGGAGAAAGAGCTGATGTTTCCTAACTATTTCAATAAACATCTAAAAACCATAACTATGAACTTTACATACTACATATAGACAGCTACAAGTACTTTGAAGTTTACTTCATATTTATATTTCTTAGGAAAAAACTTCTGGGGGGTACATCAGAATAAAATCTAAGTATGGCATATTCCTCAACTTTGGCAATGGAAGAAAACATTGGTGGAAACGGAATTTTCAAATAGAATATACAAACTAGGCAAGAGGGTACTAATTCTCCCATATTGGAGGAAATGTTCATTGAATTTGGGTGCTGCTAAAAAGAGTCCTGAATTTCCAAAAGAAATGAGTGCAATTTTCATGATCTATCTGTGGAGAAAAGTAGTGTGCTATATATAGGAGAAAGTACTGATTTTGGGAGTTAGAAGAGATGTGACTTCAAGTTCTAGATATGACACTTATTAGTTAGGTGACAAGGGATGAAATCATTTGACTTCTAAGCACCTTAGTTTTCTCCTCTGGAAAATGGGAATACTTGAATTTTTTATAATCTTGCCACAAAGAAAAAAATGACAAAGTATATGGAGTACTTTGTAAAACTTAAAGTGCAATATAAATATGTCAATATTATGTTCCTCTACAATTGTTCTCTACAGATGCCTTGTCCTCCTTTCTTGTAATTGGCCTAGAAATTTCCAGAAGGCAACATTACACAACTGGTAACTTGTTTTTTCCTCTAATGTTGTATCCAACATTAGAGCCTGACACAGAATGAGCTTTGTGACAGAGAAAATGAGAGGGTGGTGGGGTGGGCTGGTCTTGGGAACAATAAGAAAATCCAGAGTAAAAAAATACTGAGATTATCAAGGGATCAGCATATTATTAAATCAATGATTGAACAAGCCTATGTTACAACTAAGAAATAATTTTCAAGTTTCAGAGTAACATAGCTTACATTTATATAAAATTCCAGTTACAAATTAGCAAATATTTCACTGACCCTTAAAACAAAGTACAAATATTATTTTTTACAGATGTAAAGATGTAAAGAAGAAGAGTTAAGCCATAAGGTGACAAAATTAATAAGTAGAAGAGCTGAAAGGCGCATTCAGTTTTGCTCATTTCCAAGTTCTTCTATTGTATTTATCTTAGTATCTTAAGAAATAAAAGCCAAGTTTTTCAACTGCCCAAATGAATCATTTAGTAACTTCTTATCTCTTGATTCATTCAACACTTCTGAAGGTATGAAGCATTTGCTGTTCCTGCATAATAAACAGAAAACTTCTGCAACAGTAACTTCAAAAGGAACTCAATGTTCCTTTAATTAATAGTGTATATATGTATACATAAACATACATCTCTATATTTAAGCATATACAAAAATAAGTAGGCTTGTGATAGAAGCAGTGTAGGAGTATTAAAAAGATTTTTGATTTGGGTTTGAGTTCTGCCTCAAGACACTTACTAATTGTGTGATCATGGGTGAAGTCACTTAATTTCTCAGAACTTCGTTTCCTTGTCTTTAAAATTTGAATACTACTCCTTTCACTGCACCTCACAGGGTTGTAGTGAAGAAAACGCTCTGAAAGCCCTAAAGCACGATATAAGTAAATGTGTGTTGTTATTATCATTAGTTAGAAGAGGCTGTATGAAGAATAGGTTGGCTGCATCTCTGTTCTAGTCAAAGTGATGGAATGTACCTGCAGAGGAGCTGGAAGGAGGATCTTGGCTGGTAGAAGGAAGATCTGACTCATCAGATGCCTGAACAGGCTCTTCTTCTTGCTGACTATCAATTTCTAGGCCGGCTTCCGAACTAATTCTAATGGAAGAAAAAGAAATCCATTAGGAAACACAAAAGTGCTTCTCCTAGTAAAAAGCTAAACAATTGATCAATTGCAGATAAAGAGATTATGGCTGGTAAATATCACATAAAAGAAAAATCTTTCTTAAGCATACAGATTGTGAAGATTGGATTTGGTTATCCCCTGATTGTTAACAATGAAGGTACTTAGCTCTTCCTTTATTGTGAAGATTAAACTGTAATCCCCTATTTTTAGGTTTTAATCCCCAAAGTGTTAAAACTCAGTATTTTAAATAGATCTACCCATTTTAACTACAAAAAGGTGTTAACTAACCACAAAAGGTGTGAACACCCATTTCATAGAGTGGGCAGCTCTGGAAAGGAGCATCTGCTGTGATTGGTAGACATAAAATTTAAGGGAGGTGACACAAGAGAAAAAGATCTTTAAATAGAGGAAACAGAGGCACAGAGAGGAATCAATCAAGAATTTAGTCACTCAGAGTTGGACTGGATAGAAGTTACTCGGGCTTAGAGTCACTTGGGCTTGGAATGAAGAAGAGTCACTCGGAGGAGAGACTGGAAGAAGAATCAGTCACTCAGAGTTGGACTGGAAGACAGACACTCAGACTTGGAGTGAAGACATTTGGCTGTGGAACTGGACCCCTGGAGGATCCGTGCAGGAGACCTCAGACTTTCCTTTTAGACAGTCACTGTGGGGAGTGAAAAGCTGACTTAGTTTCCTTGCCTTTCTGGAGGTATGAACCTCTGAGAAAGGCCCATCATCTTGAGACTTCTTTCCCCTGGCTGGGGCCTGAGAAAGCCAGAGCTTTCTTCTCTCTCCCTTTTTCTCTCTTCCTTAATATCTTCCCTCTATTGTAAAACAAACTACCATTAATTCCATTTACTTTAGTAATTCATTTTGGGATTTAGAAATTAAATCTCTGGAGACTACCAATTAAATAATCCAGTCCAACCACAATAAATTTAACAAGATAGACCTCTTTATTAGGTGATTACTCTGCCCCTTTCCATTCTGAATTTTATGATGTATAGAATAGATGTTCACATACAAAATAGAGTAAATCCTTAGGGAAACTCCTCTAGATTTGCTTTCAAATAACAAGATAAGGAGTAGCTTGGTGTAGTGGATGGAGGGCAGTGTTATGATTGGACCTATACTGCCTGATGGCTGGGGGAGGTGGTGGTGGTGGTGCAGTTCATCAGTAAGTAAGTCTCTTAACCTTTTATACCCTGGGCAACTGCAGGCCTCCTCTCCCACAAAGATGGTTCAGGACAAGCTCTGTACTCCAAATTCCAATCTTCTACTCTAAAGCGCCCCTTTTAATAGTAAGATTTTCTAATCTTTGACTATATCTTTTAATATTAATTATGTTTTTGCTCTGAAACTACAAAGGCTTCAAAGGGAAGGATTCTGAAAAGTCATAAGTTAGTTTAGTGTTCTTTCAAGTACTTAAAGTCTTTCTTGATTGTGAAAGAGCAGATGGTATAATTTGTGGATTTTATCTAGACTCTTCACTTCTTTTTCCTTGGACTTTTTTGGCAATTTGAATGCTTGCTTGCATTCCCATATAGAAATAAAAGGCAACTCAGCAACGAATTAAGTTCCTGGAAATAACTCTTGATGAAGAAGTACTAGATTGTCTTACTCAAATGTAACTTTTGTGAGTTCCTTATAGTTAAATTATCTTTATCCCTCATTATTACAAATAAAGCTGCTTACATCTTAACTTCACACTATTTTTCAAGCTCAAAATTAATTTAGTTAGTAATGGTAATACTTTTCTATCACCTAAACTCAAAAAGTCAGGCTAAGAGAGCTATTTTGCAGGCACTAAAAATGCTATTTTAAGATTTGAATTTAATGTTCTTTTTTTCCCTTCATGAACCATACAAAGAAATATGAGAGATTTGATCACACACTGAAATGAAACTGTTTTTAAAAAATCCAAAGCAAAAAAACTGAGTGCATCTAAAGGAAATTTCATGTAGTTTGTTTTAGTGGGACCTCCATTTAATCACCATTGTTAAGATGTCCATAAACTAAAGCAGCAAATATGAAGAATATACTTGATGAAAGCAACTACTTTTTATAGAGGCAATTCAACATTCTAGGTACTGTTTAAATAGATGTCCACATGGTTCAAATAATCACATTTAAACTTTTAGTCAGAGAATCAACATAAAGAATATTCAGCATTACTAGTGCTCAACCATGAGAGAATAAATTATCGAACTAACAAGGGAGTATTCTCTGGCTATATGACCTTTCCCCACATTTTCACAGCTCTAAAAGAATTTTAGATCTGAGTTAGACACCCCTAAGCTCACTTTCCTTATTTTACAAAAGAAGAAACCAAAGTTAATTTGGTCAAGTCCTTCCATTGAACTAATAGGCAGAACTGGTGACTTAGATCAGGACTTTCCAGACTAACTTAATGGGCCTCTTTTAGTATACTGCGCCTTAGAATTACTATGTAAAAAACAAGATTACTAATTTGTACTAAAATAAATCATTATAAATGTTTTTTAAAAAATCAATGTGGCTAGTTTAACCATGAAATCATTATGTTTTATAGGTTAAGTTTTCAATTTTTTACCCATAATGAGAATGTTTGAAACAACTAATAATTAAAACTTATCTGATGTCATAAGTACTTAAAATAATGGCATTTCAGAGGGTATCATTAATCACAGAAATTAAATTGCTCTTTGAATCAGAAGTTAATCACTTGATTTTCAAAAATTTCCCTTTTTGTTAGGCCTAATCTCAACTATCTAAGCTAAAATTGTCAGGGAATAATTATTTGGTATTCTGTTGGCACAAAGAAATGAACATAAGAAAGTGACTAAGAATATTGTTTTGTTGTAGACAACTTAATTCAGAATTAGTTAATTCTTGCTTAAAAAAATTCAAATAGGAATACCACTGTCACTTACCCTACCAGCAATTTCTGATGTTTATAGACATAATCTAAGTAAACTAAAACATATTTCATGACCCTAAATTGTTAGTAAGTATTCTGAGTTTCAAAGTAAACATTAATAGCCAGGTAAACACATTACCCTTCAGATTCTGTCTCCACAAATACTTCATCTCCGTCATCACCTGCCCCTGTTTCTGTAGTTGTGGATAAACTACCAGTGGATGTTGTCACCATTGGAACAGACTGAGAGGCGTGCTCAGAAGCATCAGCAGTGGTACTTTCAGTAAATACAGTCACTTCAAAAAGACAGGAAAAACAATTTTGTTTAACACTCTTCAGTTAGCATATGATGTTTAGTAAGAAGTTAGAGGTGTCAGACAACAGTTTTTAATTTTGCAACAGATCTGTTATACACAATTAAACAAACTATTAAACTCAGGGATCTGGCATCATACTTTACAGATTGATACTTACCTGGAGCTGCAACTTGTAAGGGAGTAGTAGGAACGCTTCTGCCACCAGACTCTTCTTCATGTGCTAGGAAGAGGGGTGTTTCATACATACCTAAACCTAAAGACAATTGTATTAATGGCCTCACTAAATGCCAATAAGAAAAAAATTGTTTCTGAATACCATTTAAAGGGAAAATGAAATAGATTTATCACTGTACAGCTTGTTGAAATATTTAGTTTGATCATTTTTAAATGGCAGAACAAGTAGAAGTCATTATTTTCAGAAGTATTTAAACTTTTAAATAAAATCTGAAGCAATAGTGACCAAATTAAAGTACAAGAACTTAAATAAAATTTTTGCTTCAGCAACACTAACCACCATTAATCTAATTTTTTTGACATAAGGCTTTATTCTTTTTTCTTGTATTTGTCACAGACTCCATTTTCTTAATATTTTCTCAGCGTTAAAGTGAAAGAACTCAATTTAGTTAAACATTTAGTATCTCTATGCAAGAAAGATGAAATGCTTAATATTATATAATCCTCTAATTACCCATTCAGAAAATATTTCTTAAGTACATACTAATTGTGAAGCAAAGAAACAACTAAGACAAAATCTCTCCTTTGGGAAGTTTAAGTCTAATTAGGGAAACAAGACACATGAAGAGCAACAATGCAAAGTAATATAAGAGAAGTTTAGGACAGTTTCCAGCAAAGTTAGCCTAAGGACTTAATTATAGACTAATGGCACATCTGTGGTATACAAATCTTTCACCAAATTCCAGTAATATAGTTATCTCATTACTTAGAATATGAAAATTCAGGTGATTCAAAGGTTTGTTTACTAATTACCTCCTTGAGATGCAAGCTGACCAAGATCTGAGTGGCTAGAACTTGTTTGTGGCATATCTTCAGGGGGGCCAAACCGGAACCTAGGTACACCAGCAACCTGAGGTGAACTAGAATACAAATTCCTAGTTGAAATTTTGCAAATTCCAACCTGGGTAATTTTTGTTTAAAAAAAATAATTTAAAAAAATGTAACTTTAAGATATTTATGATGGGAAAGAAATAAATAGGTCTGGGGGAAAAAATCAAAGCTCACTAAGAGCAAGGAAAAAAATTACATTAAAGAAGAGTAGGATTGAAGAAGTGCAAAAAGAATTTAAAGTCCAAAAAATGAACATATTATTCCAAATATCATTTAATCGTGGTTTTGGAATGCATTATGTGTATATTTGATGACCGTCAAATTCATGTTTTAATCACATTAATAGTAAAATTGGTTTGGATTCACTCCCTGAAATACACCAATTGATGTTAGAGAAAAACTACTTAGAAGTATATTGTGTAAGAGGAACAAATAAAAATTGTGAGTATGACTGTATTCTTATTTTTCTGGAATAATTTGGAAATAAGACATCAAAAAACATCAAAATTCTTCCATCAATTGATAAGGAAAAATAGCAAAAGAAAACAAAAAAAATTAATTATTTGCATAATGACTTACTGAATTGCTTCTGCAAATCCATCTGTACGATGTGGTACCACAAGAGTTGGGGTACTTGGCACAGTTCTGTCCTCATCATCAAAAAAGTGCTGCTGCTAAAGCAAAGACTAATATTAAAATCTACATAAGAAATTCAGTATAGAATTGAGCGTGCATTAGTAGGTGCTTGAGGAACATCTCTAGTATTAGCAGCCTATGTGGAAGGTTATTGGCATCATTATTAAACCCATTAACTTTGTATTTCAGAAGATAATAAAACTTCTCTCTGTGTTAGGCACCATGCTGAGGTGCTGGGTATACAAAAGTAAATCATTTTCTGCTCGCAGGGAGATTACACATAAGTACACATAATAAATAACTTCAAAATAAATTTTATAGGGTATAAGAGAGTATTAATAACCTAAGAAGTCAGAAAAAATCTATTATAGGAGACAGTTATTGAGGTGAACACTGAAGGAAGCTGAGGGCATTCAAGGAGAAGGAAGGCAGGTAAAGAGTGAGGCAGAGGGAGGAGGAATGGATGGGAAGAGAGATGCTTATAGGGTAATATGTACAAAAGCATGGAGATGAAGTATTGTTGACCAGCTGTCCAGTTTAGTTGGATTATAGGGTATGGAGGGAGGTGAGGGAAGAAATAATATGTCACATTATCTTAGAAAGAGAATTTGTAGCCAGATTGTCAAGGAGTTAAATGCCGAGCAGAGAAGTTCAGATCCTTGAGACAATAAGCAATCTCTGTACTATACTGGGGAGGAGAATGTGTAAAAATAGAGATTTGAACCCTGGACTTAAATTCCCAGAAGTCCATGGTAGCTCCCAGAGTTCCCCATAATCCCATTGAGATCCTGGGTGAGATCAAAATTTTTATTTAAAGTGGCTGTAAAGCCAGTACTGAGGCCTCTTCCTGTACATGGAGATTGCAAGGATGTAGTGAGTAGACTAAGAGCGAGGGCATGCCAATTGGCATATGGTTTATTATTTTGTATCCTCGATTTCTAATAATCTTAATAAACCTCATGAAATATAACTTTTAGCAGAGAAACTAATTTTTAATCGTAACAGTTGGCGAACCACGTCGGTTGTGATGAAATACCTTCAATCTTTTGTTCTTTTCTATACTGTAACTAAGTTCAGCTGTTAATAGCTAGAGCCTAATTGTTTGTTTGTTTTTTTAAGCCAAGTTCCTCCAATTTTCAGAAAAGCCTCTTGATCCGGACCTGTTTGATTCAAATTGCTCCTGTTCTGGCTGCCGCTCCTGGTCTCTCTCTCGTTCACCTGGTGCCCACCCTTCCGACCCGGCTCGTCCAGCAATCCGGACCTGTGCTCTTGATCACCTGGAAACCTGCCCGCCCAGCCCCAGCTAACTCTAGCCTCAGAGCCTCAGAGCAGATCGCTCATTGCCCCAGGCCCAAGACTCACTTCCACCAGCTGGTAAAAAACAGGGATGTTTTCTTTTTAGGCTATAATTAACCTCCATGTGGACTGGGGGCAGGGGATAGCAGAGGGGGAGGAAGAAAAGAAGGAAGAGACTTTTACAAACAGGAACTTACAAGCATGGGATATTTAAAAGGATATTTTTTGACTGTACTGATACTTTTATTTATTTCACCTAAGTGCCAGGGGAAAAATTCAGCTCCCTACAACTCTTTAGCCAATTTTGAGATTCCTCACTATGGGGAAGCAGCTCAGCGGCCCAGTGAATTGAGAGCCAGGTCTAGAGACGGGAAGTCCTTGGTTGAAATCTGGCCTCAGCCACTTCCTGGCGGTGTGGCCCTGGACAGGTCATTTAATACCCATTGCCTACCACTTACCAATCTTCTGCCTTATGACAATAGGCATCTAAATGGATAAAAACCCAAGGAACATTAAAGAGACTGGAGGTTATATTTTTAAGGCATTTCAGACTCCATGTTTTATAAAAATCTCTGTATTCTATTGCATTCTGCTGATTGTTTTGTTTAAGGTTTAACTTTGTGATTTTGAGTTCATATATTACTGCATTCAATACTATTCTGTTAAACTGAATCATTTTAATGTAGTGGGTTTTTTTTTTAAATTTAAAATTTAAAAATAATTGATTTTCCCCTGTAACTATACCGAACAAACATTATTGAGTAGGCCCATATAAAAAGAGCTTTTCTATTTTTGACTTTGTAAATTGTCACATAGAGGATAGATGGACTCCATCAGAAAACTGCTATAACAACCTTTGGAAAATTAATGAGTTAAATATCTCAAATTGATTTTAAGGATTCTTTACACGATTTTTAGAATTTTTTAAAAAACAATCTTTGGTCATTTTGCCTGCCCCTACCACAAGGTAAGGCCCATTTTAGTAAACCCCAACTCCCACATTTATAAAAACGTGAATGGAAGCTGGGAAATTAATCCCAGGGCATATAGAACCCCTGGAAGACTCCCAAAAGCAGAGCATCTCTCATTTATAACTCTTCAGCTCAATTTACTTCTACCAGAATGATATCTAGAATTCTTGATGATGTTCAAAACCCAAAATAAATTTCACTTTGTTTAAAAATATGTTTACCAAGGTTGAAAGATTTGCTACTTTTGTAAAAATTGTGACAAATATCCATCAGTTTATAGGCTTTAAAAATGCCATATAGCAACTTATGTGAAATATGATAGTGGGTTTGTCTGCTATTGTAATTAACTGGACAATTGAGAATTTTGGGGATATTGATTCCTACATATTTATACTACTGTTCTTTATAAAAAACAAATGTTACCTTGTGAAATTAATTTGCTTGTACTCACAGTGGATCATGACCAGATATGAAGAAGAAATGGATTTCATTTTTGGTGAGAAAGCTTTGCATTCTATATTTTCTTAGCTGACAGTGTGTCAATGATTATAAACTATATTTTTATTTTTAAAACTCTTTTATTATATTTTTCTTGCATGTGCAATATACTATTTCAGTCTTTTATTTTTTCTCTCCTTTTTATATTTGAAGCACATGTCACCAGTATTAAGATTTTCTTTAACTTTTTTGATTTTGCAGTAATATAAGTTTAAAATACATTTGCTAATGCATGCCCCAAAAGCTTGAGAATATAAAAATAATGCTACTAAATTATTTAAAACATTTATGGAACTTTGCTTAATGATTCTGTCTGATTACAGGACAAGATATACACAAAAGAGCCATTGCATAGGGCCAAAGATAAACAATCCAGGATGATTGATGTACTTCTAAGCCAATACACATGACTTGAACCTAGTGTGAAGACTCAAGGTTGCAATGCTTAACATACGTTAAGACGTAGGCCTTCCTTGTATCCATACTCACTCTAAAAATATTCACAGACAAGTATCCAAACTTGGCTCCTACTTGGCCTCTATAATCTAGTCCCTTTTCTTTCTTTCATAGTATGGCAAACTTTCTGTAGTCCTGGCTACTGACTGGGTAAATGCATCATTGTTTAGATCATTTTAATTGGGCCCTGATTCAAGGACCTGTTATAGATTTACTTTTCCTTTACTTGGAATTTTTACACATAAGACTTTGATAGTCTATATTTTCATCCAGAAATTTCCTTTTTTATTTGGATTTTTCTGATCTTTTACCAATTGATTCATATACCCCATAACTCAGCCATGCATCCCTAAGTAATCCTGTGTTTTTCAATCACCCTCTTCATGAGGAAATGTAAAAATATTATTTTAAATTGCAAAGTTTAAATTCCTTTTGAGAAGAATTTTAGGTTAAGAACCATGTTTTCTCTCCGAATCCAGAAACTGAACTGTTTGGAGAAGACACCATGAAGATGCCTCCAGACCACAAGCTGCATGAGAAGATCAAGAATGAACTTTGGGTGTGGTTGATCGAACATTTATTTGTATCTATACTTTCATGCCAAAGGGGACTGCCCCCTAACTGGCTTTTTGTCAATGCGTCTAGCAATTATTGCTTTTGTTCTTTTTCCCTCTTATCCTCAAATTATTGTAGTCTTTAAGTTGATTGTTTTCATGATCCTTTTGGGGAAAATCTTTCCCAATAGGATCAAATGGGTAAAAGTACAAATGGAGATTTGAATCCCGAACTGCAATTCCCAGAAGTCCTTGGTAGCTCCCAGAGTTCCCTATAATCCCACTAAGATCCTGGGTGAGATCAAAATTTTTATTTAAACTGGTTGTAAAGCCTACTGAGGCCTCTTCCTGTACTCAGAGATTGCAAGGATGTAGCAAGTAGACTAAGAGCAGGGGCTTGCCAATGGGCATGTGGTTTATTATTTTGTATCCTTGATTTCTAATAATCTTAATAAACCTCATAAAATATAGTAACTTTTAGCAGAGAAACTAATGAGAGAGTCATATATTTTATTACCCTAAGAATGTGGGAGCTATGGAGAGTTTGGATAAAGAGAGATAAAAAAATAGAAGGCTATTACAATAGCAAAGGCAAGAGATGATGAGGGCTTAAATTAAGTTGGACATGGTATAGGTAAAAGAAGGGGACATTTGAAAGAGAACATGGAGATAGATTTTATGAATATTTTAACTTAATGCTGGAAGTTTTTAGGAGCAAAGGACATTAAATAAGGAATCCCTAAGGAATAAATTTTATCTTACTGTAAAAATGATAATATATGATTACTATTTTTAAGTTATCTTAGAAACCAAAGTTGGAAATGTTTTTAATTCTAATAATATTTTCTTAAGCAATTATTACTTACCATACCACCTATCCCAGGAGTTAGTTGAAGCCCTCGTCCCACTGACTGTCTTCGTGTCATCTGGATTCTCTGTGTGAAGAATAATGGTATTTTTCTAAGGAATTTAATCAAAACTAAACAAAAGAATAAAGAATTGAAGTAGTTGAATAGCTAAATATTGACTTAATTAAAGCATGAAGCAAAAGTAGTTCTTTAACCACATTAATAGCCATGTAATGATTTGAATTTTGAATAAAGAAACAAGCCAGTAAACTCACTAATTCAGACTAAGGGTGAAGAAAACAAGGATTTGATTATATTTTAAAAAAATTAAACTTCATTTTAATATTCACTTATTATTTTTAAACTGATTTTACTAATAGAAAAATGATATAATTATGCACATATTTTTTAATTAATCTAAAGCTTATCATTATTACTTTAAAAAAATGTTATCAACATACTGTAAGCTCCTAGAGAGTTCTGAGGGGGGGTGGGGGGGGGCAGCTGGGGTAGCTCAGTGGATTGAGAGCCAGGCCTAAAGATGGGAGGTCCTAGGTTCAAATCTGGCCTCAGACACTTCCCAGCTCTGTGACCCTGGGCAAGTCACTTAACCTCCATTGCTTAACCTTTACCACTCTTCTGCTGAAGGTAAGGGTTTAAAAAAAAAAAGTTCTGACTAGTTGAGAAATCAACAGATATCTCTATAATGAATTTCTATAGTCAATACAGGTTCTTTAGTCAAAAATTAACATCATTTTTGTCTATGATGATGTTATAATCTATCCATAACATGTATATATAACTAAATACACAGTTACAACACAATGGGATATAAATTTGGTCTACTAGGTTTATCTTTAAACTCTTGTTGCTACTAATATATCTAGACATGCCTAAACCACACTACTGCTAAAAAGCATCAGACTGAAATTCAATACAAAGCATACCAACCTTCAACAAGTACGAGTATGTAGGTACAATAAAACACAGATCCTTTTATATACAAACATAGAACCAAGACAAAAATTTCTTTTCTTCCACATAAAAAATATAACTAATTGTTAGGCCTAAATTTTATCTAAATTTCAACCTAGTAAAAATTCTGCTTTTAACAATGGAAATAATGGCCAATTCTTTTGGTCAACCATGACTTTAATAATTCCAAATTATACCCACTCACTGCTTTGCTGCATTCTCTCTATACTTCTCATCACCACCATATTTGAGGAAGAAGAAATCCCAGAGCAAGTTGTTATTTGGGTAATTTAAGAATATATTAAATACTAATAAGTGGAAGAGTATTAAGAGAAATAAAAGTGAAAAATAGAAAAAGCAAATATATTTTCTACAAGTCAAATTCTTTAAAATATATGGTTCTCTTTTTGGTACCTGGACTGGTGGTCCCAATTCCTGAGGAGGTGCATGGATGGTCAGTCGTGGGGGAAGTGGATGGGGTGGTCTTCGGGGTGATTGAGGTGCTCGAGGACCTTGTCTTTCAGAAGCTGATGAAGGCTGTTGTTCTCTAGAATTTTCATGGGGAAGAGATGACTCTGTAATAATGGAACCTCCTTCACCTTTAGGAAAACAAACAATACAAAATTGTTAACACTAGCTGAATTGACATTTTGGATTCAATATTCTTGTTAGTATTGTTTTCACTGTCTGAATGATAAGATACTTCGGTAATATAGGTATGGAAATTCCCTAGTAGAATGAAATAGGGCTTTACCTTGATGAGTAAGACCAGAACTTAGAAGATTACATCAATTAATTTTTAAAAGTACAAATCTATATATGAAAATATATCCTCTCCAGGCCTTAGTTTCTTCCTCATCTAAAAAATGAGTGTGTTAGAATAGATGACTTCTGATGTACCTTCCAGCTACAAATCTGTGATGCTGTGATTTTTTAAATTTCAAAATCAAAGAAATTTGAACATCTTTCAGATATATAGCTCTGCTACCTACCTATTCCTTTAGAAGCTTACACTGACCTCTGCTGGTCATACAAGACAAAGAAGAAATTAATGAAATGTACTATTGCTGCTTTTTTAGAAGTTCTAAAACAATTTTTCTTAGAAATATAAATAAACTCTCGAATTTCTGGATGATTTAAACTTTTCAAAATTTTATATATTTTTTCAGTTATCTTTACACAGCCCTGAAAAGTAAGTAACTTATCCCCCAATTTATAAGGAGACACACAGAAACTTGCTCCAGGTTAACCAGATAAGCAATGAGAAAAGAGGCAAGAATTCACGCCTATGGAATTTGAATTCAGTCTACTAACACACTAATTCTCTGAAATCATAGCCTAAATTATGGTCAGGATAAAAGATGAACTTTTATAAAAGATGTATTTTGAATCACAAATCTACAGCAATTTTTTAAAAAGGAAGTATTATTTTTCATACCTATACCTATACTACCCAAAACAAAAAACCATGGTATCTTACCACCATTCTGAGAATCTGCAGCTCTCTGGTTACTTTCACCTCCTGTACTTTCTTCTGTTTCAGTACCTGGATCAGTAGCATCACCACCCTAAACATAAAACCATGCTGATGACTCAGTACAAATCATTTAATAATGCAGTAAACAAGAAATCATCCAGAGTGAAGGAGGAATATATTAACAAATGGGAATACCAAATAGGTAATTTTAGAGAGTAACACACTAATATCTGATTTCAGATAAAGCTGGCAATTTAAGACTACATTTTTACAAATTGCAATAATGCAAAAATAAGAGGTATTGTTATGAACTAGAAAAAATATGGCACTAGGAGTTATGTGACTGTCTTAGTCTACATGTGGCAAGACCCTATTGGTATAGGTTTTTTTCCCTACAAAGTGAATTTATTCTAAGTGAGAGATTCTTTATGACAAAAAAAGTAAAAATGGAAAACTAACAGCAAGAAAACAATAGATATTTTCAAATTTTATCATGCAAAGGAACATAGTAAATTGAGGGATAAGTGCTATTGCAGAATCTATACAGCTTTCTTCAAGAAGATTTTTTTTTAATAACAAGAAATTTTTACTCTAAATGCATAGGGCTTGAAGAAACTGTATACAAGCTCTTAAAATGACTAAGCGAATCTAGAATAAGACCCTTCAAATACAGATTTCAGTAACACAGCAATAATTATTTCTTCTAAAATGCTGAAGGTAGGATGCTAGCACAGATACATGATTCAAAGTCCAACATCCTTTCTACCATACAACAATGATTCCCCAATGTTTAACTTCAATTAAAATACTTTTTCATTTAATCTAAGGCTAAAGAATAAAACATTAATAATACTTTGATTAATTGAAAATAATGTTATTTCTGTAAAACTTGAAAATTTTTCAATATTAATGAACATTTTGAAATAAATTCAAAATTTCTGATGAATTCAACCACCTCTGCAATCTGGCTTAGGGAATGACAAGGATCAAACAAAAACAGTTTTATATATTTAGTAATAATTTTTAGCTGTTTGATTTATGATTTCATTTGTGCGAATACTCTTACTTACATGAAAATACTTATGCCTCTACACTATAAGAATTGGTTTTGAGTTGCTGTGTCCAAAAAATGCAATTTCTGATGGCCAGTCTTTGGGTGATGGGCTCCCTTGAACTTTCAACTAGGCAGAAATGTTTTAAGTCTTGAAATTTTCTAGTTTGTTAGTAACTATCAGAATTTGAATTTAAGAAGCCAAGAAAAAATTAAAACAGAAAACCAAGCCTTAAGGACCAGAATTGGGCAACAGGAAGCCAATGATCTTGCAAAACAGCAAGAATTAATAAAGCAAAGTCAAAAGACTGACAAAATTGAAGAAAACATGAAATATCTCACTGACAAGGTGACAGATCATGAAAATAGAGGAAGGAGAGACAATTTGAGAATCATTGGTTTACCTGAAAAGCCAGAAATTAACAGAAATCTTGACATCATACTACAAGAAAGCATCCAAGAAAACTGCCCTGATGTTCTTGAACAAAGGGGAAAATAGACATCGAAAGAGTTCATAGAACACCCTTCTACACTAAATCCTCAAAAAAAAAAAAAAACACCCCAGGAATGTAACTGCCAAATTCCAGACCTTTCAAGCTAAGGAGAATATTCTACAAGAAGCCAAAAAGAGACAATTCAGATACCAAGGAGCACCAATCAGGTTCACACAAGACCTGGCAGCTTCCACACTAAAGGACTCCAAGGCCTGGAACATGATATTCAGAAAGGCAAGAGAACTCGGTCTTCAACCAAGAATCACCTATCCATCAAAACTGACTATATATATATATCCAGGCAAAAGTATGGGCATTCAACAAAATAGAAGATTTCCAAGTATTTGTAAAGAAAAGGCCAGAACTAAGTGGAAAGTTTGATATCCAAACACAAAGATCAAGAGAAACACGACAAGGTAAATAAAGAAAAAGAGGGAAAAGGCGGAAAGTATTTTTTTTATTCAAACTCTCTTCTGTAAGGGCTACAATTAGATCAAATTATATATATTAATATATGGTGAAAATGTTATTTGTAACTCTCAAAAATCATATTCATTATTATAGTAATTAGAAGAATCACTCATAGGAAGAGATTGGGGCATTAAGGGCTTTAAGATGATGTGAAAAAAAAAGAAAAAGGGTGGGGGGAATTGTGAATTTCAAAACTACTCAACCCTATTCAGACCATTCTTTAGAAGATGGGATTTAGCTATTTCCTGATCAATAACAATAGAGATACTTGGAATAACAGAATCAGGTCTTGGAAAGGACAATCTCCATCCTACTCAGGGTAACAAGATCAGGAAGGGTTGCAGCAAAACTCAAGATTTAATTATTTGAGAATATGGCCTTCAACAGACATATGCAAAAAGGACAGACCTCTGGGCGGTCCTAGGTCAAGTTAGAGCCACCATTGGCACATGTGAGAGACAGGAAGTGAGGTAGAGGGCAGCTCAGGAGTTCTGGGGACTTTTTCCTGGGTGGAGGGAAGAAGGTGGTGGTTGGAGCCTGGTGCTTGGAGTGGAGGAGCCGACAGACTGTTTCTCCATTTTGGTCACGTGAGTGATAGGGACTGATCTCTTTTCTTTGCCTCGGCTATCCAGGGCCTTGAGCCTTTGGTTCAGCCTAAGCAGAGTGGGTATTTAAGCCCTATTTTCCTTCTCTTCCTTTACCCTCTCTCCCTCTCTCTCCCTCTAATACTTTTCTTCCTCCTGTTTGTAATTAAAACACCATAAAAAGGTTGACAGCTGACTTGAGTTTTCATTTAGGAATTACATAGCTGAATTCCTTGGCGACCTTAAATTAATATATATCAGTCTTTTAAAGTCATTTCCATATCACAGAATCAAAGATGGCACCAAGAGATACTTGAAGAAATAAAATAAATAGGATAATCTTTATCACAGAAAGATACACATGGGAAGGGGAGGGGAAGAATACTCTTATAAGAAGGAGAGGAAGAGAGTGCTAATAGGTAATACTTAAACCTTACTCTCAGTGAAATCAATTCTGAGAGGGAAGTCTTGAATTCTATCTTATCCTACAGGGTAAGTGAGAAGGGAAAACTAAGGGAGGTAGTGGGGGAGGGAGTACAAAAAGGGAGGGAAAGAAAGGGGAAAGGGAACTTAACAGACTCCAAAAAACCAAGAAGGGAACAAAAAGGGAGGGATCAGAAAGGGAAGCATACTAAGGGAGGGGATTAGGAGGATTGATTAAAAGTAAACCACTGGTTTAAAAGGATATAGCAAAAGAAGAAAGGACAGAAATAGGAGAGGATATTAAAATGCTAGGGAATTCACAAGTGACAATCATACCTTTGAACGTGAATGGGATGAACTCACACATAAAACGTAAAGGAATAAGAGAGGGGATTAGAATCCAAAATCCTACCATATGTTGACTATAAGAAACACACCTGAGGCGGATACTCACAAGATTAGAATTAAAGGATGGAGCAAGACCTATTGGGCCTCAACTAATAGAAAGAAGGCAGGAGTCACAATCATGATATCTGACAAAGTCAAAGTAAAAATAGATCTGATCAAAAGGGATAGGGAAGTAAATACAGCCTGATAAAAGGGAGTATAGACAATGAGGAAATATCAGTAATCAGCATGTATGCACCAAATGGTATAGCATCCAAATTTCTAAAGGAGAAACTAGTGGAATTGAAGGAGGAAACAGAGAGTAAAACTATACTAGTGGAAGATCTGAACCTACCACTATCAAATTTAGATAAATCAAATAAAAAAATAAATAAGAAAGAGGTAAAAATGTGAATGAAATCTTAGAAAAATTAGAGTTAAAAGACATATGGAGAAAAATAAATAGGGACAAAAAGGAATACACCTTTTCAGCAGCACATGCACATTCACAAAGATTGATCATGTAATAGGTCATAAAAACATGGCATACAAATGTAGAAAAGCAGAAATAATAAATGCAACCTTTTCAGATCATAAGGCAACAAAAATTATGATCAGTAAGGGTACATGGAGAGCCAAATCAAAAATTAATTGGAAATTAAATTAAATAATATGATTCTCCAAAATAAATTAGAGAACAAATCACTGAAACAATTAATAAGTAATTAATAAGTAATTAATAATATCTATATGGGGATATGGTTGGGGATGAAGACTCTAAATGAACACCAACAACATGGAAATGGGTTCTGATCAAGGACACATGTAATGCCCAGTGGAATTGTGCATAGGCCTAGGGCGGGGAAGGGGGGGGGAAGGGAATACAATAGGATTCTTGTAACCAAGGAATAATGTTCAAAATTGACCAAATAAAAATTAAAAAAAAAAGTCAAGATAACCTCAGAACACTGTGAGACAGAATACAACTAATAGATGAAATTAAGTGCCAAGTTTAGAAGTCAATGCATTAGGGCATAATAATTTAGCTGCTTGAATTACTTAAGTGACAATGTTTGCATTATTGGTAATAACTTATTCAAGACAAAAAAATATATAGGACAACTTCCCTAAAAAAGAAAGATAAATGTTAGGGGAGGTGGAGAGTGGAAAGCTGGTGAAAATTATGTTTTACCTCGGCATCATCAGCTTCATAGCCATCATTACCATCTGCACTACCAGTGCCTTCATTACTATCTTCACCTTCATCTCCCATCCCTGTGTCTTCATCATCATCATCATCATCATCATCCTCATCTTCCTCATAATCCTATAAGGAAGAGTACATAATTGCAAATAAAAAATGTATTGGCAAGTCAGCTATGGTTTAAATCTTAACACTCAGTAATTCAAAAGAACAGATACTAATTAGGAGGGATGAAGTACTGGAATTGGAGTAATACTGTAAGTTCAAATACAATATACATGTGACAAGTTGTAAAAACTGCAACATGTCTTAGGAACAATAAATGCTTAAAAACTTGTGTAACAAAACTAAATAGCAACCAAGAGATCCAAATCAGACCTCCCCACCACATATACTCAGGTGCTCCATTTTTATGTGCAGTATATAAATAATAGTGTCTATAATTAACTTGCTTTTAAAAAGAAATTTATATTAACATCTATTTTAGTAATAAAGAACCAAAAATAACAAACCTGATGAAGGAATAATGGAATATTAGCATTATATAAAATAAGGAAAAAACACTGATAAAGTTTTACTAAAAAATAATTAATGAATTTGTGATGGGATGTTTCTAAAGTCAGTAACTAAAACAAACTGCCCATGTATTTCATCCTTAACACAAATTGCCTAGTAGATTGGCACTCCCCTGCTACTTCTAAGAGGTAGTAAGTAAGGCTTAAAAAAACAACCAAAAAGTGTTACAGAATCCTTCTCTACTACACAAAAACCTAGTAAGGTGTAACACTGCCAGAGTAACTTTTCTTTAAGAGGAACAGGGCAAGATGATCTTTCAGTCTTTTCTTTCAAAGGAAAAATTATTCTAAAATAAAAGGATGGCTCTCTACACTAGTAAGCCAGTCTATTTACTGAGGAAAAAGCAGGGCTTATGTTTTCAAGTTATATAACTATTAAGTTGCATTAAATTCAGAGAAAATACTTGAAGATCTCCCATCATTAAAATCAATTATATCTGTATTGAACTTTACAATGTTATAAAATATGAAAACCAAAAGTTCAGAAAAAGCAAGAATGTTTAACTGAGCCTGGAGGAAAATTAGATTTTATTATAGAATTTATATTATTTTATCAAGAAGAAAAAGGGCCTATGATTATCACTAATTCCACATCACAGTTACCTCTTGTTCACCATCATTTTCATCGTCATCATCATCTTCATCATCACTGTCAATCACAATGACATCATCTCCTTTGGACTGGGTATCCTGGCCAGAGGCTGGATTCTGCTGATCTGACTGAAGGGGTCCAAGATCAATTTGAAGAGACTGAGAGGTTTCTTCACTGTCCTCCATAGGAGTATAATCTCCCTGAGTGACTCCCTTAAAAAATAATTAAATATGCTGAAATAGAGACTTTTAGGCTACAAGTAGCTAAAAGAAGAAAATTAATAACAGTATTCAGATTTTTAAAAATGTACTTTTCAAATGTCATAATGTACTAGATAAACATATCTCTGAAAATAAGTTATATGTATTGGCTTATACTTACCATAATAGAAATCAATGCTACAATGATTTTTCTAAAACTCCTTATCCTATCACTAAATGAACATTAAAAATTATATTTTCTAATGAGATCTTTAATCCATTAAAGAGTAGCAAATGAAAAAATTCTGTAATCACTCTTTTCATCTTATTAGTTTTTTATTCTATAATAGCTAATCATACTGCTAGTGTCCCATTAACGAGCACCATCCAAGAAAAAAAAAGTGCATTAACATTGAAAAAAAATTAAGACACGGGGGCAGGCAGCTGGGTAGCTCAGTAGATTGAGAACCAGGCCTAGAGACTTCCTAGGTTCAAATCTGGCCTCAGCCACTTCCTAGTTGTGTGACCCTGGGCAAGTCATTTGACCCCCATTGCCTAGCCCTTACCACTCTTCTGCCTTGGAGCCAATATACAGTATTGATTCCAAGACAGAAGGTAAGGGTTTAAAAAAAAAAATTTAAGATACAATATAATTAAAATGTATTTCTTACTAAACTGACACGATTATCTCAGAAAAAAAAATCAATACTTAGATCCAAATCAACGTTGGGTTTAAAGTCAGTATAATACAAATAGAATTGTTTACTGAGAGTGGATATATGAAAAGTTCAAAGACAGGTCAAAATGTCATTGTAAATTACTCCAAAACCAAAGGCAGATTTTGCTATGCTCAAGAAAAATTATTCTTATGGTAGGAAGATAATATGACATAAAAGAAATTCACTATTGCCTAATCTTTTTATTTCTTTCAGTTTTGACACTGTCCAAAACATAGTGGTTAAAGAGGCACAATCTCTACTATCTTCACATTTAAGTGTTTAACTTGTTGTATATACCAAAGTTTTGAAAATTAGTACTGGTAGCTGTACCTCCTACTTTGAAAACAAAAAAATTTACCTGTGCTATGAATTTAATTAATGAACTTGGGAACATACTTCCTAAAAACCATAGCTTCTCTACATAGTAAAATTTTACAAGTATTTTTTTTGAACAATGATAGTTTATGAAAGTAAAAGAAATCAGTAGGGCCAAAGAGCAATATAAAGTCAAATGACTTCAGTTAACTTGAATGCTTACTCCAAAATGGTAAATAACAAAGCTTTTATTGCACCAATACAAAATTGCTATAATGAAATTCCCCTAATATTGGGAATATTTCTTTGGATGCATTTTGGAAATTTTAGATTGTGCAAAAAACTCCAAGTCAAAATTCTAAGCTAGAATTAATTTAGATCAAATAAAAAAGGAAATCATAAGGAATTTTTAAATTTCACAGGTAATTACATTTACAAAAACAAAACTGATTAAAGTCACTTATCTTATTACTTAAGTTCATTTGTACTTCACTTACTTCTCCAATAGAATCTTGTGAATCCTGATTTACAAGCGTCTCAACCTCCCCATCAGTGCTTTCCTCTGCCGTAACTTCCTCCTGAATCATTAAATATATAAGATTTTTTAAATATTAAAAAAATATATAAATTTTTGCTGGTTTATTAATGCTTTAGGAATTTCATGAAGAATTAGGTCATAAGAATCTTAAAATCTAATACACATGTTTAGGTAGTAATATCAATATGCTGTAACTGTCAAATATATTCAGAAAAATTATTTTGACAAAAATAATTTTAATTCAAATTTGAAAGGTCAAACATCTAGATTTCCAATAAATGGCTTTAAAAATCATCTGAAATCTGGTGAAAAAAAAAAAGTAGTATTATGGTGACAATAGAAAAAGCAAAAGACCTAAAAAGGAATAGTCTAGCTCTCTATATCTTTTACCTATGTTCTTAACCTCTTTTTTTTTTTTAACTTTTGGTCAAGGAATTCTTTGGTAGTTTGGTGGACAGCCTGTGGATCCCTCTGGAATATTTCTAAATGCACAAAATACATAAGACATATAAAGGGAGACCATATTGAAATATAATTATTTTTAAGATCATATTCCCCTCCCTATATATAAAATGCCTCATATTTATTATATAAATATACATTCATTTGTACATACCTGTTTTTCAAGAAGTTACTTAGAATAAACAACATTATTATTTTTCTTTGGTATATACAAATCAAAGGTTTTTCATTAGTACATATTGAAGGCAAAGAGAAAATGTGCCACTGGAACTAATTTAGGAGTTCTGGCCATGTGGGGCTAAAAAACCCATTTCATTATATTTATACTTCTAAGGCAGTTCCTTATCACAGGTAAAATAAAGGCCCAAATCCATTTTACTATTCTTGGGTACATTTTAAATTTACTTGTTGTATTAGATCCTTCCAGTTTATGATGAATATGGTTCCCAATTACTGAGCTATTAGCTTGGGGTAATATTTCTTATGCAGAGATTTTCCTTTTAACTTACTCTCTACCTCCATAATAAATATTATTAAATTTAAATTTTTTAATAAAAATCAAATCATATCAACTAACCCAAATTAGGTATTCACACCTAATGGTAAAAACAGCAAACATTAAAAAGCATTATTTTCTTACACACCTCAGGTCCTACAGGTGGTATACTTTTCAATTTCTTTGGGAGAGGCATTTCTATTGTTTCTTCAGAGGTTTGCTCTGATGTCTCTATGGTGCTATCATCTTCCTCTTCACGGGCACGCTTAGGCAAAGACGAACTTGGGGTAGCTGAAACTTTGAAATGAAATCACTATTAAAAAAATTATAACAGTGAACAGTGCTTAAAAAGAACACAAGCAATTTCTCTTCCCCCTTAAACTGACTTTTGTTCTCTTACCAAATCACTTGGCATTCATAGTATGGGACGCTCTCATGCTTTTCATTTGGAAACTCACCAACCTGTCATACTGCATTAACTTTGTTACTTTTATCTCCTCAGTACTCTCAGCAACCTCTGAGTCTCTCTGATCGCAGAAGAGACCAAAGAACCTCATCCTAAACCTCCATTTAAAGAAGGTTCGCAGGAAGTCATTTCTTAATTTCCTTCCAGCTTGTACTGGACTCTAACATGCTATTCCTTGCCCCTCCCTTTTGTGTACTGTCTTTTCCCATTAGATTTAAGTTGAGGGCACAGAATGTCTTTTTCATATTTGTGTCCCTGTTGCTTAGCAGTCCCTGGAACACAGAAGGTGCTTAATAAATGTTTATGGACAAAGACTTGGGAAAGATTTTTTTAGTTATAGTTTAAATGTTTCATATGCCATTAACAAAGATCTAAGAATACAAAATTCCATTGCAAGTAGTTGTCTACATGGTAGGATTGTACATTATTAGAGCACTAATAAAATCATTAACTAGCCAAACCAACCAAATTTTACAGTCACACACAAGTCTTAAGTTTGTCTATATTTCTAGTACTTGTGATTTATAAAGGGTTACAGTGAATTTTATTTTAAATGGGTGGGAACTTAGTTTGGATTATGAAACTTGCCCTTTCCATGGATCACATTTTTAGTAAATAATATTTGAAAAGAATTGGCTCTTTGATCTTGTAAAAAAAAAAAATATATATATATGTATATAATAGGTTGCATAACTAAGGCAGTTGGGTGGCATGGTGGATAGTACTGAACTTAAAGTCAGACAGATCCGAGTTCAAACTCTTATTTGGATATTTACTAGATATGTGAACCTGGACAAATCACTTAACTTCTCTCAGCCTTACTTTACTCATCTGTAAAATGGTAGTAATAATACCTCTCAGGATTGTGGTGAGGAACAAATACATTAATATTTATTTGTAAAGCACTTTGCAAACCTGAAATTGGTATCTAAATGCTAGCTATTATTATTATTACTACCAAGGCAGAAATGACAAGATTTGATGACTGTTTGGTTATTGGAGTTTGCCTATGGTGATATCTGTGATAGCAACATTACATGAACTTTAGAACAGATTACTAACAAAGAAATAATTTCAATAGCAAAATTCTGCTAGTTATCTAAAAACTGTGAAATATACTGTATTACATATGTACAAACTAAATAAACTGGTAGGAATAAATTCTAATACATCTCTCCTATGTTTCCTATAAGTATTATGAAAAAATAGGAAGTGCCTAAGTAAGAAATCGTACATTCAAAATACTATAAAACTATAGCTCAATGGACATAAATATATAAAAGAAAATTTTCTATGACAAGGAAGATTTAATCCATATTTAAAATGGATGAAATAAAAAAATCCATTAAACACTTTAATCTGGGGAAATCATCTTTGATATCATATCAAGGGGAAAGTGCATTATTAACTACAACTTTGATTTGGAAAATTAAACTTACCTGTACCAAATACTGCAGTTGAAGTGGAAGGTCTTTCAATTGGTGAACTTTGTACAACTTCTACAATACTAGGGGAGAGTTCTTGGCTAGCAGGCTCAATTTGAGGATGACTTTGTTGAGTGGGTTGCACAAAGGCTGTAGCTTGGGTTTGTTGCTGAACAGTTAAAATGGGCTGAGAGATAGAGGGCTGGACATTGGGGCTAGTAGAACGAACAGACCCACTTGTGCTTCCAAAAACTGGAACATGATCTACAGGTCCTTCCGATTGCATAGCTGAAAGAGAAATGATTAAAATTTAATAATAATGATGATGATGATGATGATGATGATGATAAATAACAACCTTCTACTTTAATATACTGTTTCCAAATACTGATTTTAGTTGTTTTGAGGAAGGTATGGAAAATAACATGTGAACAGTAAAAATTGATAAAATAGAAATACCTTTTATGGTATATCAGTATCATACTATGTATACTTAAATGTTTCTTTGCTAATAAGAATAAACCCAATTCAAATCTTCAACAAGTTGAAATCCCATGCAATAATCACATAAGTGACATTTCCATAGTGATTTAGAATAAAATACTCCTTTATAATAACCCTGCAAGATAGGGAGTTTACACTCATTTTAAAGAGGTTCGAGCAGTCTAAGATCTTGTTTAAAGGTATATTATAATGGAGCCTAGGTCTCAAAGGCAGGCCCTTCTGATTTCAAATATATGGCTTCTTCCACTTTTAACATGCCATTCCACTTCAAATAGGCAAGCATAAAAATGGAAATTTGTTTTGCCCTGGTTGTTAGAAGTATAAAAAGAGTACACTGCCTTGCTACAAACAACATGTTAAATATTTCTTCCATGATCCCTTTAAAACTTTAAGGATTTAGTTTGCTAACAACTCTCTCTTTTACCATCACTGCTATCTTAGGTACAGTAAGACGTTCCCTCCAGTGATGTCAACGCTATTCTGGTGAAACACTATGCAGATATTGGATCAATTTCTCACCAAAGATTCTGAAATAAGCAAGCAGCCATTGACCAGTGTACCTATCAGTCAGCTTACCTTCTTGAGACTCCACCTGAGTTGTCGGCATCACTGTAGCTGTTGGAGTAGTGGTTGGATTTGTAACTGTGGCAGGGGTAACCATTGGTCGGATACTAGCTCTAGGTGTTGATTTATTCCCAGCTATGGCAGCAGCTGTCACTTTGCTTGGAGTAGACACAACAGGAGTGGGCTTGATATTGGCTGTTGGTGGATCTGATGTACTAGCACTGAAGATAATAGATATTTTTAGAACTATGGTGTGACAAGTAAATAAATGTTATCTTGAGTTTTTCTATTTTGCAGATTTTCTGGAGTGAAAAACAATTAGCTTCTTATTAAGTTATATAAAACCAGGTACCCTAAAAAAAGAACCTCTTCATTGCTAATTGGCTTTAATCCTCAATGTTATAATAACCTTTTCTAAGGAAAGAAATTTTAGGAAAAAAAAAGTTGGCAAATTTTTAATATGACAGAAAAAATACAAGAATCAAAGTCAATGTGAAATGAAAAATTTGAGATTTTATTTAAGGTCCACATTAGGACTACAAAAAAGCAGAATGCAAATGAGCCTCCTGAAATGAGTGGTAAGAAATTTATAATTTCTTCCACTGACTCAGGAACCACTGTTTCCAAGATTAGAAATAGGAAGATGTAAGAGAGGAATCAGGAAATTTTCTAAACTCATCGGAAAATCTGATGTAAGAATTTTTAAAAATGAAATTCAGTAATGTTCCTTTCTTCAAAAAAAAATTAATAATCTAAGCACACAAAAATCAAGTAATTTCCCTGATTGATGGTCTGAGAATTGAAAAATATCTGTAATGTTCAACAATCCAGTAAAGGTTCAATTGCTTTTTGTTTGCAGTGTTGCCCATGTCAGCTCTCTCCCATTTTGCTCACTGTTGCTACCATCACCTATCCACCCCAAACCCTTACCTTCGGTCTTAGAACTGATACAAAGTATAGGTTCCAAGGCTGAAGATGGTAAGAGCTAAGCAATTGGGGTTAAATGACTTGCCCAAGGGCACACAGCTAGGATGAGTAAGCCCATTTTTATTGTAAAGAAGATAAGGTTCAAGCTATTAGAAGAGTTGGTAGAGAAAACTTAGTGTACAATAGTCTCTACCTAATGGAAATAAAAAAAAATATTAGAGGTATCTTAGGTAGTTCACTGGATTGAGAGCCAGGCCTGGAGGTCAGGGTTCAAATTTGACTTTAGATACTTCCCACTTTGGAAGTGATAGTATTGATTCAAAGACAGAAAAATATTTTTAAAATGTGAATAATGAAAAAGCAAGACTTGAGAGACACAAGAAACCCATACAAAGCATGAGTCAGAAAAACCAAAAATCATTATTCTTTGAAAGAGGCAGAACTATCCTTTGATTCAGTCATACCACTGCTGGGTTTGTACCCCAAAGAAATCATAAGGAAAAATACTAGTACAAAAGCATTTTTAGTTGTGCTCTTTGTGGTGGCAAAAAATTGGGGAATGGCTGAACAAACTGTGGCATCTGATGAATACTATTGTGCTGAAAGGAATAATGAACTGGAGGATTCCATGTGAACTGTAAAGACCTCCAGGAATTGATGCAGAGTGAAAGGAAAAACCAGGAAAATATTGCACACAAAGATGGATACATTGTGGCACAATCAAATGTAATGGACTTCTTTATGTGGAGATTGGATTTAGCTCTCCCCTGATTGTAACAATGAAGGTATTTAGCTCTTCCTTTATTGGGAAGATGCAATCCACAAAAGGTGGTAATTCAGTATTTGAAGTATATCTACCCCTTTTAACTACAAAAAGGTGTTAACTAACTACAAAAGGCGAACTAACAAAAAAAATGTTAAGTAACCAAAAAAGGTATAATCTAACCAAAAAAGGTGTGAACTAAAGAGTGGCAGTCCTGGAGAGGAGCACCTGCTGTGATTGGTAGACGTGACATTTAGGGGAGGTGACACAAGAGAAAAAGATCTTTAAAAAGAGGACCAGAGGCCAGAAGAAGATATATATTCGATTCAATTCGAATTAGATCGAAGAACTCTCAGTTGGAGGAGAGACTGGAAGACAGACACTCGGACTTGGCTGTGGAACTAGACCCCTGGAGTAGCTTGTGCAGGAGATCTCAGACTGCTTTCCTTTTAAATGGTTACCATTGGTGAGTGAAAGGCTGACTTAGTAACCCTGCCTTTCTCGAAGGTGTAAATCCATCGTCTTGAGACATTTTCCCCTGATTAGGGCCTTAGAATTTCTACCTGGCTTAGAGGAAGCCAGAGTTGTCTCTGTCTCTCTCTCTCATTCCTTAATATCTTCCCTCTACTATAAATAAAACTACCATAAATTACATTTTACTTTAGTAATTCATTTTGGGATTTAGAAATTAAATCCCTGGTGGCCACCAATTTAAACCACCTATTAATATATTCAAGTCCAAACACAAATAAATGTAACATCTACTAGCAGCAATCCAGGACAATCCAGAGGAAATTATGAGAAAGAATGCTACCCACATGCAGAGAAAGAACTGTGGGAGTAGAAATGCAGAAGGAAAAATATATAATTGATCACATGGTTCAATGGGGATATATGGGGGGTTTGAATTTAAAAGATCACTTTTTTACAAATAGTAATAATATGGAAATAAGTTTTGAACAATGATACATGTAAAACCCAGTAGAATTGCTCGTTGGCTTGGGGGGGTTGTTGTAGGGGAAGGAGGCAGGAGGAAGGCAAGGAAAGAATATGAATCATGAAAAAATATTCTAAATTAATTAAATAATTTGGGGGGGCGGGGGGTAAAAACAAAGAGGCAGACAATAGGATTTCTTTTTCCTGAAACCATTTCTAGATTTCTCAGCAATAGAAAAGTCTATTGTATAATGAGAACAACTTAAATATAATACAAAAATGAACTCACATTCCTCTTTCACCTGAAGCTGGAGTAGTTTTGAGTGTGATCTGTCTTTGTTGTTCAGGGACCTATTAAAATACAAGTTTGTGTAGAAGAATAAGTAGTCCCTCTAAAATATCAAAAATGAAACTAAATGAAAAAAATAAAAATTATTACAAATTGTTCAAAGTTGTTAACAGAACAAGATAGGAAAACAAAAACCAGGGAGATTTCAATAAAAATTTAAGACAAAAACCCATCACATTAATTATTTGGCAAATGTTTGTTAAAGACCTGTTATGGGCAAGGGGAATATATATCAATTTGAAGGAAGTTATAATCTGTTACACAGAATACACAAGACACATACAAATAAATATTAAGGAGAAATATAAAAAATAATAGCTCCTTGGTGAGATAGCATTTCAGTATTATCATATGACCCCCCCCTCAAGAGGTCTATAAGACAGGCAGTCCTAAATATTATTAACTACGTTTTAAGGATGAAGAAACTGAGTCTTAGAAGGTTTAAGAGTTTTGTCCACGTTTGGAACTATGCTCAAAGGGCTACAAAACAATGCATACCCTTTCATCCAGTAAGACTACTACTACTATGTCTATATCTCAAAGAGATAAAAAGGGGAAAGGACCTACTTGTATAAAAATATTTATAGCAGCTCTTTTTATGGTGGCAAAGAATTGGAAATCAAGGGGATTAATCAATGGGATGTCCATCACCTGGAGAATGGTTAAACAAACTGGTATAATGGTGATAGGACTTTGAGAGCCATTGGGCAGTCTTTCTGAGGGTGAGGGTGTACTCCGTCTAGATGTGATGATCCAGCCAAGTAATGGAGATGAGAGACATTATATACTCAGTCCCACATGCATAGGTGTCACATAGCATTCTGCCATAGAATGGAGGTACATTTATTATATGGGTTTGTGGTTACATAGTTCTTTGGCACACAACAAATTTCCTACATACATGGTCTTCTACATTTACACTTAATCAACAATCTTGTGATGTTACTACAACAAAAGAAACTTTGTGATGGAGATGAATAACATGGATAGGGTGGTTTGGAGGTTAGTACCCCCTGACTTTCTGGGGGGATCACTGTGCTTTTGATCAGTTTTCACAATCAATCACAATTATTTAGGAGATGAATAACAAAACATTTTGTTTTCTAAGTACAAAGTTGAAAAGGTAACACAAAGCAGACTGGATTTGGGGTTTTCCTCAATTTACACGTTCTATTTTTCTTGCATTACTTTAAAGCACCTAGCAATGCTGCTGGGTTTCTATCTATCAACAATTCATTAGAGTGTAGTAACTGTAAGGAAAGATTTATTATGGTGCTCAAGCATTTGGCCAGTGTTGATTGTGGGGCCTTGAAGCATATCTGTGCTTGAGTGAGAGTAGAGAGGGGAAATGGGTAGTGATCTTTATGTTTTAATTCTGTGAATGCAATCTTTTCAGGGTAATAATCTAGGGGAATTAAAGTGGGATATATGTGTGTTAATTTCATAAGTCTTTGCTCTCATATTTTTTCTCCTATATTGGGGAGGGAACAATAATCATGACAAGTCCATTAGTAAGGTAAGTTGGAGAGAGAGAGAAGTCACAGAGGGGGATCAGTGGGGGGCCTCATTCTCAGAGGGCTGCCTTGCAGTTCCCATCTCCCAAACTGTGACTTTGTCAGCCAGTGGGGATTTGTTGGCTCCCTGCAACAGAATACTATTGTGCTAAAAAAGATGAACAAGATGATCCAGAAAGAGCTGGAAAGACATGAACTGATGAATGAAATAAGTAGAACCAGGAGAGCATTATAGACAGTAACAACAATACTATGGAATGATCAAATGTGATATACTTAGCTACTCTGATCAATACAATTTCTGATATAGGATATAGGAAAATTCTGTAAAACTTCTAACAAAGAATACTATCCACCTCTACGGAAAGAACTGTTGGGAGTCAGAATGCAGATTAAAGCACACGACTTTTCACTTTATTTTTTTTTCCTCTGGGGTTTTAGTTTTTATATGAGATTCTCTTTCAAAACTGAACAAAATGGAAATATGTTTTGCATAATAATACAAGTATAACCTAGATCAGATTACTAACCAGCTCTAGGAGAAGGGAGGGAAAAAAGGGAGGGAGACAATTTGGTTCATATAACTTTGGAAAACTTATATGGAAAATTGTTATAACAAAGTTGGTAAAATAAAATCTTTCCAAAAAGAATGGGGCTTATGGCTCTGAATATGTATTTCCCATTATATATATCATGCCACAAAAGAGGATTAAGAGTACTTTAAGATTAGATGCAGAAAAAGTAAATGAGGTATCAGTTACCTTGCTAGTGGTTTCCTGGGGCTCGTCTCTTTGCTCAAGGTGTCTTTCTTGTTGTTCCCTGAGTTCTCTTTCCAAGCGGCTAATTCGACCTTCATACTGTGATTTAAGAGCAGTCATCCGTACATCCAATTCATCCTTCTGTTGATCTAATGCACCATTCCTTTGTTTAAGCTCTTCATTTTCTTTAGTAAGTTGATCTTTGACCCCTGCACAAATAATAACATATAACATATAGCAAGAAGATGGAACATTAAAATGATTGGCTTAATTCATTTCTTTCAAAATCCAATTCAAATACAAACTCCTGAAGGTCTTTCCTACTTACCCCAGCTTTATTCCCCTCAGATTACCTTCCATTTGCTTTTTATAAATCTAGCTACATACCACACACTCTGAATGTAGTCATTTTTTTTTGTCTCTCCTATTAGAATGTGAACTCTTTGACAGCAGAGTCTGTTTTTGTTTTTCCTCTATATCTCTAGAGCTTAGCAAAGTGCCTAGCACATATATACACTAAGGACATAATAAATGCTTCTTAACTGGCTAGTCATTATATGGTGAATGGTCCAAATTATAGGACCAAATACATATTTAATATTTTTCAAGACGATACTTAAAATTAAATACCACACCAAAAGTTAAAACTGTTAGATGAATATACTAAAATTGTGACACAGTGAAAATAACACTTTCAAAGCTATTTACACCTTATTTCTCCCTCCAATACCAAGAAATTTATAATACTACCAACTTAATAAATTTAGGGATATCCTTTCTCTACACAAATAGTGGCTGATTATCTTCTAATAATTTCTATATCCATCAGTTTAATAGTAATCCTCATTTGTTTGAATTCAGTAAACAATTACACATTAGTTTGTTCTATTCAAATTTAAACATTTAAAATGCAAATATTCGAAGGCTGTGTCTTCAGCATGAGAAACTCAGTTTGGGAGAATGATGACTGTAATCTATTTATATTTTTGTAGTTAAATCTTAGGAAGTTGCTTAAGGCACACAGATCTAATTTACCCAGGGCTATACAGCTAGAATGTGATGGAGGCTAGGTTTGAACTAAAGAATTTGTGACTCCAAGCCCATTTCTCCATCCACTGTCATGTTCTCTCTTTAATACACACATACACAGAAATGAAAACATCTGAAAGCCATTTTCAGAAAATATTCTGGAGACTGCTAACTCACTAAGTCACTAGTATGCCAGAGCAGGCAAAAAAATGAATTTGACCTTGGGTTGTATTAAAGAGTCATAGCTTTCAGGTAGAAGGAAATTGTTAAGAGCTTCCCAAGAAGGGTCTTGAGACAATGTCTTACAAAGATCAATTGATGGAACTGGAGTCACTTAGATCTAGAGGGACATAATAGGTATCTTCAATTGTCTAAAACATTTATCATGTGGAAGAGATATGTTAATATAGAAATTCTTTTCAGGCATAGGTTGGATTATATAGTTGATGAGGATCCTTCTGACCCTCAAATTCTGTGATTTATCCTCTAATAAATATTCTCGCTAAATTTCAATACCTAACATTTACAAATTATACTGCTTAGAAAGAAAATAACCCCCCAATCAACCACCAAAAACCAAGGTACATTTCGCAACCCAAAATGCAATTATTTGGAAATAAGATAGAAAAAACTCTCAAATAAGAGAAGCTGGTTCATGTCTCCGGAAAACATGACCAAGTTAACAGTAGAAGGGGATAACTTTGGAAGCCTGGTTTCAATTTAATTAACAGCAGTATAGTAATTCATCAGTAATGAAAGGATATAGTTTAGTATAGTAAAAAAATTTTATGCTAATCAAATCCCGTTATATTCCATTTCCTATCTTTTCCCACTTCCTCAATTTTTATGTAACAGAACTTTCTAACAAAAGAAAGGATATCCTTCACCTTAAGAGTGAAGAGAAAACAAGGCAATATATCTTGATTTAGTTTATCATCATGCCTCAATGCTAGATAAGATTTGATTTGGTAGGATAGAGAAGTATTGCTAGGCCCTTTGGCATTCATTAAGTTATATAGCAGTAGTACATGGCCAGTGTCAAATGAATGGGGTGAAGTTAAGATATAAATTTAAATTCTTATCCCCTTGCCAACATTATCCTCAGAAGTGATGAATTCAGGGAACTAGTTTATTACTGAAAAATCTAAATTTCTATAAGTCTAAATCTCCAGGAATTAATATAATTATCAACTAAAATTTATTAAGCAAGTGCTAGGTGCTACTATTAATTCTGTACTTGTGGCATTCTAATTAATTCTGTTCAGTAGGGATAGTTAAAAATCACTTCCTCACCTCTAATCACCATTCCAAATACCTAACCTGCATAGTATGGCAAAATACAGGTAGAGTTTTGCCTGTAATTTCATACATTTCAAACTTTAATAAATACAGGGATATCTTTACCAGCTAAATGTGCCAGCTTTGCTTTTGCTGCAACAAGAGCCTTTCTTGTTTTATCCTCCTTCTCAGTCATATGTTGCCGCAGCTGCTCCTCCTGGGTAGTTCTGTCTTGAAGGTCTTGATGAAGACGTGAGAGCTCAGATTGAAGCTGTGTTATCTGTTCCTGAAGATTTCTAACTTCAGATTCTTTCTCAGATACTGTCTAAAGAGGGGGGGAAAAAGACCTTTAAGTAAAAGTGGCTAATTAGAGAAAAATGAGATGAGCTGTCAAACAATTACCAAATCTCATAATGACAAATCTTATACTATAATGATTTAAAAGGACATAAATGTCAAGGAATCGAGTAAATGATAAGTTTAGTATATATGTTTGTGTATCTATATGTATATACATACAACAATGCAAACAATTATATGAAAAATGGTAATATTCTCATGCAGTGGGATATAGTGAAAGAGAACTGGACTTAAAAGCCAGATAACAAATCCGAGCTTTGTGACTGTGGGCAAATAATTTTCTCTCTTTAGGCCTCAGTTTCCTTCTCTATGAAATTCAAAGGCTGAATTACATATTCTTTAAGGTTTTCCTCCAAATCTAAAATTTAATCATTCTACAATCCATCATTATCTTAAGAAATAAGGCCCTGAAAAACAATAAGGCTTATTATGTCTCATTAAGGTAGATAAACTACTGTGACCATTCTCCATTCTCCATAATCTTGTGGTCCTTACACTGTTTATGTTCTAAGACAAAATGGAACTAAAGCTCCAATCTATTGCTCTCTCATACCTACCTTGTGAAGGTTCTCTATTTGATTCTCTAGAGATTTTGTCTTTATTTCAGCTTGGTTCAGAGTTTCTTTAAGCTCTTGCACTTCATGAACAGACATCTGCTGTTCTAGAGGTTCTCCAACAGACTGAGAGGTTTCCATTACCTAGGATCATGATACTGTGTATTAAGTATCAACAGTATACAGAATATAGTACATGATAACGGGAATGTGCTTATGTGGCCAGACTTTAAAGAAGAGAACAAAGTCTCAGAAGCAATTCATTAATTAATGAGACAAAGTAATGAGGGATTTCTGTAATCCTCAATTACGTTGTTTGTTAAGGTAGATATTAAATTAGATTACTTTTCTTTACAACTAGACACATGAGTGTCTACTTACAAGCTTAAATTAGCAAGGATTTACAAGGAAATAAATTTAACAGCAGTAAAGCAATCAACAAATGCATTCCAAACTCCTGTTTTGAATGTGAATCTCTATACCTCTGAATTTATTATTTTTAAGTCACCATTCAAACAAAAAATAAAATCATTTAAGCTTATATTTTGAACTAAGAATCTGCAACTATTGACTAATTTATGTATTTCAACCAATAAAATATAAAAATTATAGAGTTGTCCTAACCTAAAGTAAGATTTAGCTTTATGTTTTTCCTTGAACTTTACCTTATCATGTTGTGCCTTAAGTTCTTCATATTGAGTCTTATATCTACGTCCAATTTTCTTGACTTGAGTAATAGTTTTGACTTTTTCTTGTATATCAGTTACTTTGGCTTCTAAGTCCTTTTGGAGAGATTCTTTTTCAGTTCTCATTTTATTTAATTCTTCCCTTAGGTTCTGGATTAAGTTTTGGCTGGTGGTCAAAGATGCATTTGATCTAAATGAAAAAATGAACATCGAAAAGAAAAAAATAACAAAACTAAACCCATACACATCTTATTGGGGAAAGGGTATTTAAAAAAAAAACTGCAGTATTAAACCAGTTAATTTAAATTGTTCACATTTTTCAATTGTATTTCATTTGCATTTCAATTGCATTTAAGCTTAATATTTAAAGCATAACAAAATGTTCCTTTTAAAACTGTTTAAAACTTGTTTCACTGATTAGTTTGAGGGATACTACAATAAAGTATGTAACAGCTGTAGACGGTAAACACTGACTATTTTAGGATGTGAGAAGGGGATGTGATAGTAAAAGAAAACTTTTATGAACAACATTTTTGCTTGGCTCTACACTGAAAATGATGAGGAAAGCCATCACACAGTAGACATCCCATGCCTTTACTTTCCCTTTAGAAAGTTCAATTCTTAGCAGAGAGCTCTTAAAGAATAGAGGGTAAGTTGTATACCCTGTATTAAGAGTTTCTTTCGTATAAGCTGTTAAAACTTAGAACTTCCTTCCATTATACCTTGCAATTTCAGCTTTCAGTCTTCCAGTTTCTTCAGTCAATTGCTGAATGCGCTTAGTATTTACTTCCTTCTCTGAAAGGAGCTTTCGACATTCTTCCAAATCTGGCTCTTTTTGCTGGCTTGCAAGATGCTGAAAAAGGAGAAGCTTCATAATGATGGTCTATTTTTAATTAAGCAAAAATCATTAAGTGTCTACCATGTGATATAGACACTGTCCTATGTGCTGCAGATACAAAGACAAAAATTAAACAGTCCCTGCCCACAGAAGCTTTCAATCTACCAAGAGATATGATGTACATATAAGTAAAATAAAAACATATACAAGATAAATATAAGATAATTTTGGCAGCAGGCCTAGTAGCTGATGAGATCAATAAAGGCCTCATGCTTGAGGTAGTATTTAAGCTGAGTTTCAAAAGAAAATAGCAATCACAAGAAGCAGAGATGAGAGTCAGATTGAAAAAACACAAGAGAAAAAAGTAGTATAGTCGTCCCTAGCTATATCACAGTTCACTTATCACAGCTTAAAAAAAAAAATTAATGCTATTGCATTTATCTTGACACACTACTGGCTGTTGGAATGAAAGATGACCAACCATTGTCCTGTGTTCTGTATGCTGGGAGCTGATTGGTTCAGTGAGAGTAGATTAATAAGAATGTGGAAAAGGTTTTTAGGAGAGTGGTAAAAGTTTATAAAGCCTTAAAATATAAATAATAAAATGAATATAACGCTACTACTTCATGGAGTTTCACCTATTCTGGGGGCCTCTGGAACATAACTATAATTCTGAACACTTATTCTGTAAGGCTAGAAAGATAAGGAAGGACTAAATTTAGAAAAACTGTAAGAGACAGAAGAGAGCTTTTTTTTTTTTATTCTGGAAGTAATAGTTTTATAGGGAAAAAAAGCTACTGATAGGGGCAGTCTACATTTATTAAGCATGAAGCAAACATTGGGGAAACAAAGTAAAAGCAAAAACCAGTTCCTGGCCTGAAAAGAGCTAACATTCTAATTAGAAAATACATGCGTAACTATGTTATATATATATAGTGTCAATAGAAAGTAACTTTAGAAGCAAAGGCATTATCTCCTAGTGGGACTGGGAGAAGGTAACTAATAAAAACATTTCAATGAGCAAGTCTCTCTGACTACTGGTTAGGTATTTTATAAGAAAGGAATCCTCTATCAGAAGAGGTTGAATTAGATCCCTCTAATTTGGCACTTTATGATGAAAAGCTATTATAGTCTACTATTATTCCAACTGCTAGTTTTAATTCCTAAAAATTCTACACCCAAAAGAGGGCAAAAACAGACTATATTAGCAAACACTGAAGTCATATTTCTACCAATAGTCTGAGCATGCTCAAGAAAATACAAGCCAGGGGGCAGCTGGGTAGCTCAAAGGATTGAGAGACAGGCCTAGAGATGGAAGGTCCTAGGTTCAAATCTGACCTCAGACACTTCCTAGCTGTGTGACCCTGGACAAGTCACTTAACCCCATTGCCTAGCCCATACCACTCTTCTGCCTGGGAACCAATACACAATATTGATCCCAAGAAGGAAGTTATGGGCTTAAAAAAAAAATACAAGCCAAACAAAATGGATTTAATATCACCAAACATCACACTGCTCAATGGCTATCTGATTTTAGTTATTGTAATAAAGGATTATAAGGGATTATTTGAATGGTAAATGATAACTAACGATCAGGGCTGTTAATCTTCTTCCTTCCTCCCTTCTTCCCGCCCTTCACCCTTCTTCTTCCCTCCCTTTCCTGTTGATTCTCCTTCTGGTTTCTCTAAATCAACTCAGGGTGAGTTCATGATGTCTCAAATAAAATATTCTTTCTCTTCTCCAAATTAAGTAAGGGATTTATTGGGGTAGAAAGGAAATATAAGAAATGGAGGGAAAGAGGGTTTGGGGTTTCCCTAATACTAGAATGAGTTTTAGGTCAAAGGATGGTGGGATACAGTTCAATTTGGGAAAATGGGCTGACAGGTCTGAAAGTTCAGTCACTGAATCACAACAGAGCAAATCAGAGAGAGCTGGACTTTGTCCTTCTTTCTTCTGTCTTCAAAGCCAAGAGAGAGTCCTGACTTTACTGTTTTCACAGCCAAAGACAAGAGACTTCTTTCTGTCTTCCAAGTCAGACATAACAGACTTCAGTTGGTCTGCTTCCCTTCCTCCAACTGCTTCTCCCAGTCACATTCCAAACAGAATGCTCTGGTTTGAATGATAGGTCATCAGTCCCAGCTATTCCTGCCTTGTTGCAAGCTTTTTCAATTTCTCTCTTCCACATTATATAGTATTTGTCTTAAATCCTTTGGCTACAGGTGGCCAAAAGTTGTAAGTTTAATATTGAAATACTCTAGGAATTCAAGGACATTTCCAACTCAATCTGATTCAACAAATATCCTACTATAAGAGAACAGAGATACTATAAGTAGAAAAAGTATGTACCTGACATGTAAATAATAAATGAACAGTCCAAGAGTATATCTTCAACACATTAAAAGAAGTTTATAAGAATATGTGGCTGGGAAGACTTATGGGGACTATAATTTACAGGGATTAGCAGGGATTATCCAACCCAATTAAATCAAACATCTAGCTAATTACACGTGAGGGTTTTTTCCCCTTTGGCAGGAAGGGTGTCTAGAACTCTGATGTCATCAGATATGGGGAACTTTTAGGGTGGGGAGTAGAATATTAGTGAATATTATTTCACTAAAGCAGACAGGCAATTTGTCTTTAACTTGGGTTTCCAGAGAAATGCCTAGGGCATGGACACTAAAAGTAAGGGACTTTTTCATGATTACTTAACTACTTTTGTGTCCAAGGTCGGACTTGAACTCAGGTCTTCTGAGGCTAATAAGATATATTGTACTACCTTCAAGGCAAATATAATCTAGTTAGGAGAGAGAGATATTATAAATAAGATTATAATACATGGCAAAATGTGAAAAGTACAAAAAATCAATAGAATGTTAAAAGAAATTAAAAGAAATTTGAGAAGAGATGGTTTTCAATAGCCATTCTTAGGGAAAGTTTAATGTATGAGGTTATACTTGGGTCTTTAAAGAAGGGATTTTAAATGGTAGAGATAAGAGTTAAGTTGCATGGGGCAAAGAGAGGAAAAAGGGATTCGATTCTATGGAATGAATAGTTGATTAAGTGGAAGAAAGTACCATTCAGGTCCTCACAGAAGAAAGGAATTTTAACATGGAAAAGTAATGAATTCAAGAAGATCTGGGGAAGATTTGAATAGAAAATCTTTATCTAGAGAGGCAAAAGCTATCAACTATGATAACAGAATCTGACTGATACATAAAATAGCAACAGATATGACACATAAAAAGCAGGCTGAAGTCAACTAACTACAGGAGGACCTTCAATACTAACATAAGAATAATTTGAACTTCATGCAGTAGGCAATTGGCAATATTAAAAGCTTTTGAAAAGATATATAAAAACAATCCACTTGAAAGATTACATAGGAAGTAATGTGAGAAATGTATTACAGATGTGAAAGACTAGAAAGAATACTATCAGTTGAGATGTTATAATAGTCCTGACAAAGAGTGATGAAAGCCTAAACTAGGGTGGAAAGGAAAAGGGAAAGAAACAAAGTATTAGGAATCTGATTTGCAGGTAAGAGAAGTTTTAATAGACTCCCAAAGCAGAGTTAGGAACTAGTCTCTTCCTTATCATCAAGTGACTGTGTGACCTTTGTAAAGACAGATAACTTTCTTAGATCTATTTCCACATTAGTAAAATAAAGAAGTTGGATTAGATGATCTCTAAGATTCTTATTAGCTTCAGATAAATGGCCCTGTATGATAGTGAAAAAAACAAACAAACCATGCAATTAGAATCAGAAGACCTGAGTTTTGAGTTGTAGTTCCTTCAAAGCTTGAGACACCGGCCAAATGATTTAATATCCTCTATACCTCTATTGTCTTACCAATAAACTGGGGACAACTGCCTGATCTATCTACCTCAGAAAATGAGGATCAAAGGACGTTAAGATATTTTTTTAAAAAAATATCAACTATAAAGTATAAATACCATTTTATTTAGTAATCTTGAAGGAATTCCACAATCTTCCAAAAATTATCTTAATCATCAGATTCTCATGTCTAACAGTTTCTCTATAAGTGGGCAAGGGCTGTGGTTTAGCCTTGTACCTCCTCTGTACAGTCCCTTGAACCTAAGTGCTGTGGAATTATTCTATTTCATAAATAAAGTAAAACCAAAGACAACTTAGATACTGGGATACAACACCTAGCTTAAAAACCAGAACAAATGAAGGCTAAGCTTGAAGGAAAAGACTTGGTATTTGGCATAAATACAAATCTGTACCATCAAAAGTGATATAAGGATGACATTTGTATAAATGTGCAGCAGAAATACTTTTTATTATTTTTTTCAGTTTTACTCAAAGTAAATTTTTTTTTGGTGGGGGAGGGAGGAGTAGGAAGGGAAATGGACCAGGGGATTTCATTAGTTAGGGACCTCTTCGTTTGGATACTTCCAAAACAGCAGTGTCAAACTCAAATAGAAAAATAAGCTTGCAGGTTGCTTAGTGACTTAGAAAACTTCAACTTAACACAATCTTTGCTTTACTGTATCATTCATTCATTCGTTCATTCATTTGAAGTACTTACCTAGTTCTAAGGCAAGAGAGTGGTAAGGGCTAGGCAATGGGGGTTAAGTGACTTGCCCAGGGTCACACAGCTAGGAAGTGTCTGAGGCCAGATTTCAATGTAGGACCTCCCATCTCTGGGCCTGACTCCCAATCCAATGAGCCACCCAGTTGCCCCCTGTATTTTTATTGATGTTATTAAACATTTCCCAATTACATTTCTGTTTCCTGACACTTGGGAGTCACTTCTATCTGTTGGCTGGAAGTCTGACACTTCTGTTCTTAGCACATTACCTGGGGCAATGAGAAATGATTTTGAGACTAACTCTTAATCCATTAGGCCATGCTACTTCTCAAAAGTTAATTTTAAATCTACAAATTAGTTCCTGACCAAAAACTTTGTGAATGTGCAAATTATTCACCTGATTACGTGCTTTCCAGCGTTTGATATCTTCTTCTAGCAATTTCTTCTCTGCTTGCAACATACCACTTTTCTCACTGAGTTCGGCATTTGATTCTTGTAATGGTAAGATATCTAACTCCAGTTTCCTAACCTGGAAAACAAAATACCTTACCAATGCTATTTTGACTGATATAAATGAAAATAACATTTAAAAAACTTTAAAAATCCTGTTTTACCTCCTGTACTCTTCATGTCTAAATTAGTAAGTTACAAACCTTTGCTTGCATCTGCTGTAGTTCTTGTTCCAGTCTCTCTTTTTCTTCCCTCAGCATCTTATTGGTTTCTATAACTACATTCATTGTTTCAGTTTTCTTCATCAGTTCTTCATGCTGAGCCATTGTTTTTGCAGTTACCTAGAGGTTAAAAAAGAAACAACAAAGAAGAAAAATCCCAGGAGATTTTAAGCATCTTCCTGCTTGAGGGGAGAAAATGGGAGTGGGAAGAGTTGGAGTATGCACTCAAGTCTTTATAATATGATTTTTATTTCTAATTATGTATACATTTATCTAACTTTGTGAACATGTTCAAGATTGGGAACCAAAGCAAAAGTAGTAGTAATTTTTTGAAAGAGTAAAAGAATTCATGTAAATATGAATTAAAGATAAATTTTAAAGGTAAAATGGCAATTCTAGTAAAAGATTTGGGTTGGTGGAGAAAGTGGCAAAAGTTATATGATATTCCTTGTTTTCAAAATAATATATTTTTTAAAATTCCAAAGATACTATAAAGGCATATACCTGGACTTTTTCTCTCTCAGCATTTAGACTATCTTGCAGCTCTTGAAGCTCTCTTTCTAGGAGCTCTACCCGTTGTCTGTAACGCAAGCTTTCTACCTGGGCTACTTCAAACCTCGTTTCTGCAATCTCTTTTTCTCGTCGTATAAACCTAGAACCAAGAAAAACATTTAATATTTATGAAAAGTGTGCCTTTGTGAAGCTTACTTAAAAGTAACCCAACCTAAAGCTTCTAGTGCTGATAATCTTATGCTTCAATTCTTTAAAGGATAAGGGAAAACTCAGAAGAATTTAATTACAGTACAGAAAGTGACCAAAAATGCTAAAAATGGTGCAAAATCAATGAACCTTTTACTTTCTTTATTTTGTTTCAAAGACTTATGGATAAAGCTAGATCTAGTCCAATACAATATGTAATGTATAAATCCTCTATAAAATATGTCCAACAGCAAGTGAATAAAAATGGAGAATGGAATTTTGTTTTATTCTGTAGGATAATAGGGAATATACCTGTAATTTCATTGGTACTGGTAACTCCTTCAATCATTACAGGTCAGCACCTTCTCTGCACTTTTAGAGAGTTGCTTTGAGTGCTAAAAGGTGGTATGACTTGGCTGGGATTTGAAAGTTAGTATATGTCAAAAGCAAGACTAGAAGCTGAGGGTTCTTGGTTTTGAGGTTAGTTCTCTTATCCAATAGGCAACAATCTCCTTTAGATTTGAAGAAATACATTTCTACTTCCAGTAAGAATTTAAAAGTAGCAAATAGCTGAATTCCAAAAGTATTGAAAAAAATGGGTGGCAACTGTTTTGCTGATTAACAATAAGAAAAACAAATCATAAGAGTATGAAACTAACTTGTTACCCACAGCAAAGTAACCCATAGCTAGAAAGTATAGCATTACAGAATATTACAAAATCTCCTCCTTACATTTTCTGTATTTTATTAGTAAGACACAGCAAAGAAAGGGCTAAGAGAATTTAACCCCCTAAGCCCAAATGAATTCATTCTAAGACACAAAAGTAAACTGTCTTGAATGAATTTAATTTACCTGAGAATTTCTAAGACTTGTTCTTGGGATTTGCCTTCTTCATTTAGAGAGACATTTGATGAACCCTGAACATCTTCTTTCATAGAGGTCACAACCTTGTCACTTAATTTTTCAATCTGATCATGAAGTAATCTATTTTGTTTTTCTAAATCTTCACAGCGAGAGGCACTCTTGGAAGCTTCATCCTATAAATAAAAAAACATGTTAAAATGTTTTAATTCTTGACAATGATCATTTAGAAAACTGTCTTAAAAATATTATTCAATGTTTCCACATCTATGAACAAACATACCTTTAACATTCTCTCTCTTTCCTCCCAAGAGGCTTTACATTCCAACAACTGTGATTCTGCTTTCTGAGCCATTTCTTCCAATTGCTGACGCACTAATAAGTTTTTGGAAACTTGTTCTTTGGCAGCCTGCAAAGCTTCCACATCAGCAGCATGTAGCATCAGTTCCCGTTCATATTTATTCTGAGCTTCTATTGCTATTTTAGCCTATAATAAGTTACAAAAAATAAAAAGTTAACATCTGTAAGTCCATTTTGAATTCCTCAAAAGAAAACATGTTGATGAAAAGCTACAGGACACTTTTATGGCTCTCTCCTTTTGAAGTAACTTTTAAAAACCTAGAATATACTAACTTGTTCCTGACAATCCCGTCTGGCTTGCTGTTCATTACTCAAAGCTGTGCTTGCTCTCTGAAGAGCTTCTTGAACTTCATTTTGAACACTAGTGAGAGTCTTCTTTAATTCAGACAACTAAAGCAGGAAAGAAAAAAAAATTTAATTTATATTTGCTTTAAAATTACAAAAATACAATTTAGAAAACTTTTGCTGTGTAAAGAGGTAGTTTTAATTTCAAATAGTAATGAGGCCATTATATTGTACTAATGGTCCCTGCAAGCTTGTATACTGAGAAAATCACATATTCATAATCTACATTTTAATGTATTTTTATTCATTTTGTTAACAATTTCTCAATTACATCTTAATCTGGTTTGGGTTCCACTCAAGGGCTACTGGCAAAAAATGCTCATGTTTGACCTCTGGTGTAAAAATACAACAAGAATACAATGAAAGTAATTGGTGATTTGAAATAACCTCTTCTATCACTATAGGTATGCAATTAATAATTCTTGATGCTATAAACATGAGCTAAAGAAAAAGGACTAAGAGGGCAGTTTTTAAGTGTAAGCATAAAAGCTGCACAAGAAAAGTAGATTAAGGCAGAACAAAGTAGCAAACCAAACAAAGTAACAGGCTAGTGGCATGGGTACCAAATCTACCTGATGCTCCATACTCTCAAGTGCTCTGCGCTTTTCATCTTGAAGTTCTTGTTTTTCCTTCTCTGCTTCCATTAGTTTCTTTTCCAGCTGTGCCTGATACTCAGCTGAATCTTTCAAACGAGCTTCAACATTCTTACGTACCTCTTCTGTCACCTTGTCATATACAACAGAAATTAAGGATTCAAAAATAAGTTATACAATTAATTTTAGGTTATACCAGACTGGAAACTATAGGCGAAAAAAAAAATCAGCATTAGACAGTCTACTTGTCTTATTGTTTCCCTAATATAATGTAAGCTCCTTGAAACTTATGATCTTGAGTCTTAAAAATGAAATGTTTTACTTGGACAAAACATTCTTCCTTCACCACTATCCCCACAGATAACTGAACATCTCAGTGCCAGCTCTTCCCATATCCCCATCCCATTCAATCCTATCCTTCCATCATATCCACTACTCCATCTTAACAAACTTCCCTTTGAAATAGACCTTCAACTTAATTTATATCTACTTTCTTAATTTTCTATATAGCTTTTTCCCTAATATAATGTAAGCTCCTTGAAACTAAGAATTGTTCATTCCCTCCCCACGCCCCAGGATTTCCTAAGTATGTAACACAGTGTCTGGGGGAAGAGTGGGTGTTTAATAAAAATGTCTGAATTAAACAGAACATCCAATAACTTACAAAATATACTGAAGAGTTAATTTAGTTTTTACAGAGAAGACCCAGAGCACTGATTGTTTCACAAGAGTCCAGATTCACACAGCAGTAAGCATCAGAGATATATGTGAACAAGTATTTAAATTACACAGTAAAATCTACCTAATCTGTGACTGAAATGGGAAGAGATGTATACACTGATTTGACATTCACTTCTAAGATAACTGACAGGAAGAAATATCAGTTGAAAAGTAATTCAAGACTGAATGAAAAATCAAACAGTTAAAAATTTGCTAATAAAAGTGTGATTGAAATGAATCATTGCTATTAAATATATTAAGTAAATGACAAGTTGCCAATAGATTCTAGACTGTCAGTATCTTCACATATTGCTTACCTGTTTTTCCTTGTTTAGAGATTCTTCTAAGCTAAGAACCATAGCTCGATATTGTTCCACATTACTAGAAGTTGTCTTGAGTCTTTCCTTCAGGTCATTAATCTGCTCTTCAGCTTGCCTTAACTGACTTATAAGGTCATCAATGTCTTCTTTAGTAGTAGACTGGCCTAAAATAATGATATTTAAATTTAATGTAAAAAATAACCAGCATGTCATTTACAGATATTTCAGGATACAATTCAAGATATATTAAATACTAGTATGTGGTTCACAACTATACAGTAAAATCTACAGAGATAAAAATGAAACAAAAACTAAAGAAGCTTACATTCTTCTGGAAATAGTCCCTCTATGATGGCTCAATGTTTCCCTCTTTGGGATGGTCTCTTATACCTTTTAAAAATCCAAAATACCACTGAAAACCTACCTTAATCACCTTTGCGCTTCCTTTTAAATCTATTTTTAGATTTTTAAAATCTTTAAATCTATTGTGCTTATATATAACATAGTTAGCATGAATATTTGTTTTGGGGTCTTACTCTCCTATCTTTCCCACTCAACTTGACTATTAGCTTCACAAAGGCAAGTTTGCCATTATCTCCTCTTAATACCAAACATAAAAGTGGTACATAAAAAAGTGCTTCAATATGGTCATGTATAGACATTCATTTCAGAAAGAGAACAATGCTCCAAGAGAGAATGACAAAAATTCTTGTGATGTTGAATCTTTAAAATGATAGTGTTTTCTTTGGACAAAACTCCCTTCTGTATTGATTTAGAATCTTGAACCCTAGGGACTACATTTCCCACAATTCCCTTTTCCTTTTCCTGTTTGTGCAGCTACTTATGTGGATGGAGTTTTGAGTTCCCGTTTTCTGCCCATGCAGGCTCTCTGGGTCATACTAGGGGGAAGGAGGGAGGGTTTTGGGTGCTTGCTGGAGTTTTTTTAATTCCTCTGTGCTCTAAGTTGATTTAATAAACAGTATTAAAATAGAGTATTGAAAATTAATTTTAATCTTTACACTTCCCTAACAATGCATTACTCCCACAGGCACATGAAAGTCAGCCCCAGCTCTCCCCATTTCCCCATTCCATTCAATCCTATCCTTTCATTTTATCTACTATTCTTATCTTGTTAACAAACTTCTCTTAAAGCAGACCTGTGTCCTCCCTCTGTAACTTACTTTTTACCTACTTTCTTTTATTATCAGTTTTTCCTTAACATAAATATTGGGTAAATAATGTTTTGAGATAGAAATTCAAGTATTAATATTTCCTTGAAAAAGCCCTTATCCAGATGGAACCTCTCAACAACTCTCTCAGCCTACTGAGTCATTAACAATCCACCTTAAAATCTTAAGTTATATTATTTAGTGCTAAAAGGTATTTCCAGGGTAATTCAAACCAACCTCTCCCCATACAGCCTGCTGATGTGGAAAACTAGTCTAACAAGTCATTTTGGCCAGCAGCATTGACCATATTGATTTATACGTGTCCATTTACTTTAGCTTAAAAAAAAAATCCTCAGCGACCACTATTTAAAGATTTTTATTTGCTTTGTGTACTTCTCAATGTGAAGCAAAGCTTCCTGAAATATTATCTTTTACCTAGGAATTTCTCATTAATAATACGGGTTATTCAAAAAGTTGTAAGGGCAGTTTTAGGCTTTAATAGCTTAAAACTACTAAGATTTTTGGACTACCCTACAGAGAGGAAATACCACTTCACTGGAAAAGTTATCAATTACCTTTAGTGTTTTTTTAATTGACTCAATCATTCTTATCAATGACTGTCCTTACCAAATGGTATAATGGTCTTAACGCGAATATAGTTCCACCACTTATTCCCTATGTAGTGTGACCTTGAGCAAATCACTTTATTCTGGGCTTGAGTTTCCTCACAAATAAACTGAAGCTGTTAGAATGAAGGATTTCTGACATTCGGTTAGATGCTTTCAACAGTTGGAAAACATGGAGCATATTAAGTTGATCACTCGGGACATGTTAAAGACCTATAGTCAACTTCCCAAAGAGGATCAAATGGATTAAGAATATAAACATCATTTGGTTCTGATTTTAATGCCAGGATGAAAAAATATTCACAAGAATTAAAACTACCAACTTAATGCTCTAGAAATTCTAGTCAGCATTTCTTTTCTTCTCTAGAATTGACCAGTCTATAATGCAGTTTTTGCATGCCAGATATTGTACAGATCATAAATATAGTTTACCTTTTCCAAGAGCTCTCTGTGCTGACTGGGAAGCAAGCTGGGCTTCAATATTACTGAGCTGCTGTTTCAATGTAACTATTTCTTTCTGAGCATTTTTTAACAGTTCTTTTGTATTAAGGTGACGGTTTATTTCAGTCTCCAGCTGTCTCTTGGTATCTAAAAGCTGAACCTGTAAAAGATGATATAAATACCTTACTATAACACACCAAATTTCAAGAATGTTCTGGTTTAAACCAGATATTCTCATGTTTCCTTTCCTGTGATCACTTAAATGGCTGAGAGAAAACACTTAAAAATAAACATTTATTAAGCACTAAAGTACTGGACTAGATGATGGCAGTATAAAGATGAAACAAAGGGGCAGCTAGGTGACTCAGTGGATAAGAGAGCCATGGCTAGAGTTGGCAGGACTTGGGCTCAATTCCTACCTCAGGTACCTCCTAGCTATATGACCCTAGGTAAGTCACTTATTAACCCCAATAGCCTAGCCCTTACCACTCTTCTGCCTTGGAATTGATACTAAGTACTGATTCTAAGACAGAAAGTAAGGGTTAAAAAAAAAAGATGAAATAAAATTCAACCCTTGTTATCAAGTTTACAATCTATCAGAAGGGAACATGGACATGGATGAGTACAAGGAGAATGATTATACAAGTTATAGAAGTTGCAATAAGAGAGACTACCAGAAAATGTTATGAAAAATTTGAGTGACCAGTGATATTTTGGGGAAATCTGTAATGGCTTCATATAGACCAATAGCTCATTTGGTCCTTGAAGACAAGGGTTTCAAAAGGCAGAGGATGAAGGGGGGAAATCACTCTATAGTATGGGAAATATTTATTTATAAAGTCAGTGAGGAAAGAAAGAAGGAAGGAGGAGCTTAGGGAATGATAACTCAAACATGAAGGTGGGAAATATTATGAGCTAAGTTAGACAGGTAATTTGCAGTCAGGGGCCCAAAGAGTCTAAGTGCCTTGCCTAAAGTTCACACAGGCAGAAATCCACCACAACAATTATCTATTCAAATATACTCACATCTTGATTTCTTGTAAGTGTGTGTCTTTGTTCTACTTCATTTTCTAACTTCTTCTTTAGTTGAGCTATCTCACGTTCAAGTTTTTCTATCTGGTTATTAAGTCTCTGTTTAGTTTCTGTTTCAGATCTCTCAAGTATTCCCTTAAGAAAAAGAAAGATAAGGCTTTAAAAAAATTAATAAATAAAAACACATGTATTCAGCACCTATAAAGTGTGAGGTAATGAGAATGTGAAGACAATAATGAAATTAGTCCCTGAGCTTAGAGCTCATATTCTATTGATAGAAATATGTGCACATACAAAAATTTAGAAAAAAACTAAATCAGGGGAAGAGAAGTGAAGATAGAATATGGAAAGAAGTCAGTACATGATACCTGAGGCTTAAAGAAAGCGAGAGTTTCTAAGGGGCATTGTGAAGATCAACAGAATTTAAAAAGTTCATTGAAAGAATCATCATAAGCTCTTTAGTCTAGCACAAAGAAAAGGTTACTAACAGAAGTATTTTTAAAAAACAAAAGTACATACTTACTTGAACATTCCAAATACCAGACTACCTATACTAAGAAATTATTTTCAGAGTTTTCTCAAAGTGAAGCACTATGTATGTAACTACAAAAGAAAATTCCTTTACTTTAAAACTTTAAAGTTTTGCGATCATGTCAATGAAAAAAAAATTTGTTACTGGTCTTATTTTGAAGGAAAGATAAAAAATTTCAAGTCCCGGAGACTATTAAATAGCACATTTCTTTCATAAGTTAGAGATAAACTTCTGAGCAAAACATTAAGAGTCCTTTTAAAGTTTTAATCAGAAAAATAACATTTTAAGGTGTCAAACTCCATGTTTATTAAAACAAATCTAACTCATAAGAGTGGTATTTTGTGAATAGCCTCCTAAATTAGGTTTCTAAAATTTTTTGTGACATGGACCCCTTTCACAATCTGGTGAAGCTCAGACTCCTCAGAATAATGCTTTTAAATGCACAGAATAAAATAATTTTATTTACAAAAGAAAATAAATTTAATTTATTTAAAATGAAGTTACTAAAATGTTTTTGAAGTTGATCCAAAACTCCCTACCCAAATTTATATATATGTATAAGTACATATATATAAACAAAATATAGGCTGATAATTTTTAATATAATGACATACCCCCGCAACATTTTAGTGGAATACCTGAATTGTTTGCAGATTAGTTAGTAATAAATTTTGTCCTCTTTGCTCAGCTAACAAAGATTCTCGCTGCTGAGAGAGGCGAACTTCTGACAATTTCAACATTTCCTTTTCCTTTTTCAGATTTTCTGCTCTTACCTTAAAAGAAAAAAAACAATGATAAGTTTTATGGGGGGAAAACGGGAAATACAGAATTCAGATTTGTTTTAAGAATAAAATGAGAAATTATAAAATATTTATAAACACTTCATTGCCAAGTCAATATTAAACTTATACAACATTTAAGATTAGCACATGGGACAAATATGGACCAAAAAAAAAATAATAAAACACATTCAATTCAATAAGCATGTTTAGAATACCTAATATGAACTAAATTGAAATCCTATAAGATATTAAGGCACCAAGGAAAGCAGTCCTTTAATTATGATAAACAATTGATGTGGAGCCACTGAGTGCTTCCTGGGGTCAGTGGGGGAATGCCATTAAACAGTTCTCTCCCTAACCCAATTCCATAGGCTATGTATATAGGGATGAAGACAAAGCTAGCAAGTCTTTTTATATCTTCTCTTACCCTATTCCTTAAATTTTCCCAGGATTCTCCGTGTGTATGAGTAAGGCTGGGGGGATGGAAGAGCTGACAGAAAGTAAACCTTTCTTTTGACCCCTCACCTGTCCAGACCCTATAATGGTGCTTATGTCAGTTGGATAAGCCATGAGTCATCAACTACAATCTTTCTAATGAGATGGAAGACCACTAGAACTTACCAATCCTACACACAACTAAGATTGTTCAAGGCTCTCCATCAGCCCTGCAACTGAACTTTCTTATATGTCTTGTCTGGGAGATAAGAGAGACCTTCTTAAGTAGGAATGAGTCACTTTGATAGTTCTATCCCTAGTTTAGCATAGTACTTAATAAATGCTTTCTCTATCCACCCATGGAGGCCAATAAACTTCTTTTTAGAGTACCATGGAATACCAAGAGCCCAGAAGTTTAGAGGTTTTAAAACTACAACACTTACTTATCTCCCTACTATCGGGAGCATGTGTCACAAAAATACTATAAAGATAAATCTGTACTGCTTTAAGCTAGTTCTTTACCTCAATCTGATAGGTGACACTTACTATTCCCAGAAATGAAGTGGGATTTCTATGACTCTAGGACATAGAAATGTCAATAACTTCCCAGCTCTCTTAAAAATAATATATGTTTTTAATCAACAGAATGGAAAATCCCGGAAAAAAGAGAGCATTCAGTTTCAGTTTTTAATTACTTCCAGTCCTCATTCTCTCTCATCTCCCCATATCCAAACTATTGCCAAGGTCTAATGACTTAATCTTTATAACATCTCTTGAATATAGCCCCCCTCTTCCCCCTTCTCCTCTGACACTGCCTCCTCTCTGGTACAGGCCCTCACACCTGAAATACTAATAAAGTTGCTGGTAGAACTATGCGGGTCCCTCTTAGGACACCTTTAAAAATTGAGAACTCGTTCCCCCAAAATGTTGTTTATGTGGGCTATAACTATCAATGTTTATAGTATTAGAAATCAAGGCATTTTGTTATCAGGAAAATAGTTTTGACTGTGAGGACTACAATGGGGTCATCAGACAACACTTTGAGAACAATTCCGCTATACTAATGAAAGCACAGACCTAGTCCTAGTCTCTATCTCTATCTTCCAAAACTAAATAATCTAGGCCTATATGGTAAAGATCATTTGTTATCCATAAACCAGCTCGAAGATCCAAAAATATCCTAAGTTATATCAAGCTGTATGTTAATTTAAAAAAGAAACTTGTCTTTAAAAGAAAAGTGTAAGAGCACTTTTAGTTAAAACCTATAAAAGGAAAATTAATCTCACTTCTGCAACTGCCAACTTTTCATTTGCTCCTCTCAAGTCCTGTGTCATTGTATTGATGATCTGTTCCTGCTTTTGAGTTGTTGCAGTGAGTTTTTGATTCCTTTCTTGTAAGGATGTAATTTCTCGACGGTATCCCTCCACATTATCTTGTAGCATCTCGTAACTTGCATTATAAAAAATAAAAACATGTTAATAATTAGGAGTATTAATAAATTCTAAAACTAAGCATTTAATTCTTAAAATGTCAACTGTTTTTTTATCTAAATAGATTGAAGAAATATATGCCATAAGAGTTCAAAACTAGGATTACTTTTCTCCTAAATCTGTCTTGTATGAAACCAGAATGTAACCTAAGTTACTACGATTTTGCAGTGAATGACTATATATTTTTTTCCTTTTCAAAGAGATCTGATTTTAGGTGGGAAGTCTACGTTTGGACCAAAAGGCTTATTCCTTATACTCCTGTCAGAATAAAAATACAGCAAATGCTCTCTGTCAGTGATGATGAACCTTTTAGAGACCGAGTGTTCAAACTGCAACGCTCATACCCACTTACCCCATACAGGGAAGTGAGGAAGCATTCCCAATAGGCTGCTGGGCAGAGGGGTGGGTGATGACATTTTCTTAGGCATGGTGGAGAAGGGGAGGAGAGCCGCCCCCTCTGGCACACAGGCCATAAGCTTGCCAACATGGCTCTATGTTAAAGAGATCAAACTGGAATATATGTGCAACAAATTTCCTATGAAATTGTAATAACACTTCATTGTGCCATAATAGTAAACTAATCATTTTTAATATATTAAAATCCTTATTATTGATTAGCTAAAAAAAAAAAACACCCCAACAAATCCTAAAAATCCATAGTGAACTTATGCTAGATTCTAATGAAAAAGGCACTCTATATTTCACAATCTCAGAATGAAACTGCAAATTATAAAATGAGTCTTTTAACATAAACTAAAACTAATTTACCGTTTTGAAGCAAAATCTAATTGGGTGGAAATCTTGGTATTCTGCGACCGTAAATCTGTAATTTGCTCTTGAAGTTTCTCAGATTGCTCATTTTGAATTTTATCATTTTCTGCCTTTTCTTTTTTGTAGTTTTCAAAGATTTCCTGCAACTAAATATTAAGAACAATCATTGGCAGATGTTTTAAACTTTCCTTCTTAAAATTAACATTTGCCCCAGAGAAAGAGAAACAAGAGTTATACCTGTTTAAGTGCAGCCCTGGCTTCTATTGCCTCTGTTGACTCAACTGTAGAAATTGGAGTAGGAGTAGAGATTGCCTGTGACACACCTGAAGGATGTTTTGGTGTGGACATAAGGGAAACATCCTCTAAGCTTGAAGCTTCATAAAAATAAAATTAGAATATATACAACTGGTTATCAGCTGTTTTTAAGTTTCTGTATTTACTTCATTATTAAAAAAAAAAAGCAAAAGACACTAATCGTCAAATTACAGAAGTTGGCAGCATAAGTAAGTATCCTTCATTGTTTATTCAGTGAGAGCTGGAGATATCATATGAGTCAAGCTAACAAATCATTTAGGAGCTTATGAATTTTGAAAGCAAAAAATGCAAATGAATATGACTGAGAAAAAACATTGTTAGTATCAAATCTTTACTTAACATAGATTTTAGAAACATACTTAATTTGTTTGCCAAAATATCTGGAAGCTTAAATAACATATGCTAACCTACCTTGCAATGGAATGACAACTCCTGTTGCCTGTGACAACAAAATGCGATACATGTCACGTTGACGGACTATAGAATCAACAAGCTGCATCTGATGGTGTCGGGATTCACGAAGTTGTTCTAATTCAGTGAGAGCACTCTCAAGCTGAATTTGTAGCTCAGAAATTCTATAGGAAAAAAATAATGACATACTTTAGAGAAAATGTCTGTGACTACATAGATAGTTCTTCCAGAAATCAGTACAGGAATTTCTATTATAATATTACATCTATCTTCCTTTGCTAGGGGGTGAGGAAGATGTGTAGTCTAGATAAGACATGGTATATGTGTTCTAGAGTTTATAGAGTAGTAGGTGGACATGAAATACATATGACAATAAAGGATCAAAACAAAATGTGTGGGATTTAATGGGAGAAAGACTGTTTTGTAGGGGCATTTAAGCTTGCTTTTAAAGAATGAGTTAGGTTTTAATGGGATAATGGGGAGAGGAAATTCCAAGCATACAAGAATAGGATATGCAACACAAAATAGAAATCAAATTAATGCTGTAAACAATAGGTAATTTTCAACACAGGAATTTTTTCTCTGGCTACTTTTACTTAATCTAAACAATCTGAATGTTTTGAAAAATTCCATTTAATGCCACTGAGAATCCAAACGGTACCTAGCATTTAGAGGGACCTTTAAACATTAAACATATTATATAATTAATTTTTTATCATATGTGCTATTTATAGGGAATTATGCACATTGATTCCCAACAATCTTTGTCTTTGTATCCTAGGGTCTAATAATATAATGCTTTGCACACAGTAAATACTTAATAAAGGTATGCTGGATCAAATCAAAATTAAATTAAAAAAAAAATAAAATCTAGTTATGCAATACCTATAATATTCTCATCATGTCAGCTTAGTAAACCATAAAAAAAAAAGGAAAGATGATAAGACTGACATGACCAATGATTTATGACAAAGTCATCATGGCTCTTCAAGATCAGTGCTTTCTAGATGAACATCAACTCTTTTATAATTTGTTCTAGAATTTTGTTAGAAACTAAAATGAAGGTTACTGACCCATATTTAGAAAATTCCTTTTAATTTATTGAATTTTTTAATGAAATTTTTTTCTCCTTTTTTTATTGCAAATTGAGACAATATTTGACTTTACACAATCCTGAAGTTCTGTTTCCATTTTCCATGATCATTTAGATATTACAAGTACTTTAACAACCTTATCTGCTGATTCTATTAGTACTCAAAAGATGTAGTTTATCTGGGCCATATGCTGTGACTAAGATGGTCTCTTACTTTATTTCTCTTGTCTCTCAACCCCCTAATTAAACATTCCATCTGTATCAGTTCAAACATCCTTCTCCTTAGTAGCAAAAACAGAAGCTAAATAAGAATGAGACAACTGTCTTTTCAATCATCAGCTACCTTCATCTCGTCTACTTTGTAGAGTATTCAAGTCCTTCTCTGATCCTTTGCTATGGTTTAAAAAACTTTAGTGTAGAGGTGATAGAGAAGGAAGGACAGTAATCTCCGCAGAAAGATTACATTAAAAATAAAATTTAAATAGAAGCTTAATTAAAACCTGAAAGGATTTAAATAGATCAAACCTACCATACATAATTTAGTTGCAAAACTTTAGTCTTGGGTCACATTTATTTTTTATTTTCTCATTTTTATTGTGTATATGAAAATTTTAATGATTTATTCTTTTAATTTTCCTATGGTTAAAACAAAAACCCATGACAAGAGAGAAAGAAAACTCATCATACAAATCATCAAAGGCTGGCCATTTCATTCATTATTACTGCAAAATAAACAAGTAGATTATTTAATGAGCTCTCAACTTTTTACCTTGAAGAAGTTGTTTCTTGTTCTTCTCTTTCTCTTGTCTCCCCAAGCTCCCTAAGTGCTACCAGAAGGCGCTGGTTCTGTTGCTGGAGTTCTTCAATATTCCTATAGGAGACTAGATGCTGTGATATTACTTCAGATGAACTACTAATGTCAGCAGAACTCACTTCTTCATCACGAATTACATGATTACCCCTTGCTTCTTCAAGTTCCATCAAGAGAACTCTAATCTAAGAGAAGATGCCAATGTTATTAAAATACTGCTGTGTTCTGAAAAAAAATAAGATATTTAGAGCAGAAAGCAAATTTTATAGAAATGATTCTCATGTACTTATATGGAAAACTCAAGAGTGGAGGGAAAAAAATTGACCCTAACAACTAGTTAGCACGGTGGGGAAAGCATGAGATCTGCAAAGCAGTAACATCTCGATCTAAAGTAAGCCTCAGTTACTTATTAGATATGTGATTGTGAAGTCATATAACTTCCATGAAGCTCAGTTTCCTCATTTGTAAAGTGGAGTAATAGTGCTACCCCATAAGGATAGGTAAGGATTAAATGAGTTAGCAAATGTAAGGTGCTTTGCAAACTTTAAAATTCTGTTAATATTTGTTATTATAAGTAGTAGTAGTACAGAAATTAAGAACCCAAAAAAGCCTTCCAATTTATCATTTGGATGTTGACATCATAAGGTAAGAGAAATTCTTGGTTAAGTCTATTAAGTCCAAGCAATTCTGATTTAAGTAAAATTGTGCTTAATATCTAAAAAAGTTGTCAACTGCAACTTTCAATTTTCAAGACACTCCAGCAATATCAATAGGATGATATAATATGACAAAGTAACTCAGAAATTAGACACTAATCTTCTAAGAATTTCATTGTTTAGTGCTATTTGATGTAAAGCAAATCAATTCTGATTCCCCCAAATGCAAAGTTTATTAACCAAAGGAACTATTTAAAGGAAATTTTGGGACACTGATCCCAAATGGTGGAATTAGACAAAGACCAAAGGACTAAAATTAAAAATTTCTAACTTGTTGTGAAAGATCTTTCACTTGTATTTCCATTCTTTGGTTGTCTCTTTCAAGCACAGATGAATGTTTGTTAGCTTTATCAGTGTCCTCTTGTAATCGTTGAATTTCCTATAAACCAGAAACAATTTTAAGGGTGGTAAAAATCAGCATTTCTGTGAAGACAAAAATTTTGCTTTAAGAAATCTGGGATTACAATTATTATAGAGTGCTCAGGAACCATATCAGAGTAATATTAAAAATAATACATGAGAATTATTAAAAAGGAAAAACCTTTCTTAAATTAACCTGAGGAAAAAAATTAAATATGTGCTATTGCAACATAACCATTAGCTATCATTTAAAATTGAGTCTAAATTGAGTAACAAATAGGAAAGATAGATCAGTTCATTTTGATCAAAAATTTCACCCCCTTATCCTATATCCCATAAATCCACATAGAATTCTTATATAGCAATAGATAATGGCAGAGAAATATGTTTAAAGCATTATAGTAGTAGACACTGATCTGGATATTATGTGACTGTGAATATCAACATTATGTCAGATTTAATAAAATTATCAATAACCAAAAGAACAATTGAAAGACATATAGTACTCATAATAAACTCTCTTTGAAAACCAGAAAAGGTTAAGTGACTTTCCTAAGGTCACAAAAGGATTAATTAAAAACCCCAGATTTAAACTGTTCCCTGACTCCAAACAGAACATTTTTTACTATATTATTTACTATATAGCCACTGAGCTAGTTGTTATTATTCATTTTTAAAATGAACTAATGGATCATATTATACCTTTAACTGTTCCCCAATTTGGTCCCAAGAAGGGTACACTCACCTTCATTGCTTGCTCAAGCTTAACAGATAAACTTGCCACAGCTTTTTGGGCACATTCATATTCTTCACGTTGACGTTTCAGAATTGGTGCTTTTGCTTCCACTTCTTTTACTATTTCATCTAGATATTTATTAATTCTCTTGTTCTCTAGTTTCTCTAAGAGCAACTGATCTTGTGTTTCTACATATGCATTGTACAACTGTAAAAGAAAATGTACCATATCATGTCTAAGCATAATGTAAAAAGGGGCAAGTAAAGAACATGTTGACCACAAATGAGTTTTAAAAGGAATTTTTGTCACATTGATCAATTAGTCATTTTGCAAAACTGGGTACTTTTCTTCCCCCTTCTACTTTAAGCATGATTTTTTTCTAAGAAGAAATATCTTAAAGAGTTCTGAACATTTTAGATGGAAATGTGTTGTAATACTCAAGTTGAAATGATTACCTCAGTTAGTTTCATTCCAGGCTTCACTATTTTCGCTACAGCTGCTGCAGTAGGAGACATAGCTGCAAGCTCCTCTTCAGATAATATGGCTCCTGTATATATTATAAACACATAAATAATGTTCCATTACTGTATAAAATAAAAAAATCAAAGTTACTGATTATTTTCAACATAATAAAAGGACTGATACCTCCATTTTAACTACCTTTCTAGTCTTATTTTACATTACCACTCCATTCATGTTATACTCCAGTCCAACTATATTACTTTTTGAATCATGCTTCAAATGTTGTCTTTTCAATATCTTATGATGCTCCTGTGCCTGGAATGCCCTTCCTTTATAACTGTATAGGATTTAACATTAGCAAGAGATCAAGGTTCAATACTGCCTCTGTTATTATTTATGGTGACTAGGCAAGTCACTTAGCATCTAAGTCTCAGACTAGTACCATTATACTATGAAAAGTTTCAAAGATAATACATACTGTCAAATAAAAGCAAAATGAAATAATTTACCTCACAGCTAAAGAGAAAGGCTTAATATTTAAATACTATTAATTAAATACACTGGCTGTTATATACTTAAAACCCAGCAATTTTTGTGCTCCAAGTCATTAAAAACATTTATTTACAAATATTATTCATACCTTTACGTTTTGAGGCTGAAAGCAGGTCATTAGCATTTTCTAGTTCTCTCTCTAATTTGCCAATCTTCTCTAGCATTTCTTTTTCCATTTGGGCTTTAGATTCTTCCACTTCCATTAAATGATCTTGTATTCCTTTATTAGCTAAAACATAATTTTTTTTAAAAAATCACCTTGCATCACAGAATGAAAGGAAACCTACAAGATGCTAAATTTTATTCCTTTAAAACCCACTTTTCCACTCTGAAATATACAGTAGTTTCTAAGGATGAAAACTGGATTCAGGGGAGGAAATGAGCATTCCTTTTATTATTGTTCACTATAAGCTCCTAATTCATTTGAACAATATGAAATAGCCATGCTTCTGGTACTTAACACTCCCTGTTTCTCTTGGTCTCCCAAAATCCCTCTTTCCAAGATAAAGGTAAAGAAGAAGGGATTGTAATTCAATAATTCTTGACTTCATTTTTTATTCTTCATCTGAAATACTGGATTGTCCTTTCTGAGATGTGGGCTAAAGGCCTATGAATAATGAATTAAATACTTTTTTTAAAAAGCTAGGAGTCAGACAATGAAGTATATCTTACATGACAAAGCTTACTATAGGTTCCAAAAGGGAATCTAAGTCACAATTCTCTATATAGCCTTAACCAAGAATTAGTAAAAATTTAACTTTATAAAAAATTGACAGAGAATAAGGTAGAGAAGATTAGGAAGAAAGAAAAACAAAAGCTGTTATTAGTAATTGTGTATAAGGTGGTGATGAACAAATATATAGGGTATTTCAAAAGTTTTGGGTATAGATTAAAACTTTTAGTAGCTGAAACTACAAAGACGTCTGGGAAATAAGTGTAAAATACATGTGTCTTTATATACATATGCACACCTATTATAATACATACATATTTTTACAGTATAGAAATAGACCTATCATAATTATACCAAGAGTATGTTTGAAAAACCCTTCCCTTCTGTCTTAGAATCAATATTATGTATTGGTTCCAAAGCAAAAGAGCGGTAAAGGCTAGGCAAGGGGGGTTAAGTGACTTGCCCAGAGTCACAAAGCTAGGAAATGCCTGAGGCCAGATCTGAACCTAGAGCCTCCTGTCTCTAGGCCTGGTTCTCAATCCACTGAACCAGTCAGCTGCCCTCAATAGAGAATTCTCCCCCCCCCCCCCCCCAAACATAATCTTGGAACCACATTTCACTTCTAAATATTGCTCTAATATTCTTCAGGTAAGTTTTATTACTGAGATGAACTTATTTAAAATATACTTGATTTACATCAATCACATAATCCACAACAAAAGAGGAAAGGGATCCCTCTCTGAACTAATTATCTTTCCTTTGGGAATCTTTCTTACCTTCTCCAGTTTCTTTCAAAAGCTTGTGAAGTTCATCTACTGCTCGAGTTAGCTCATTGCTTTTTGCTTCAGAGTCATCAGCAGCACTCTAAAATAATGTTGTTTAATCAAAAGTTGTTAAAATAACAGTTAACAATAATAAGACCAGGAAATGAAAATTTGTGGTACTACAGTTACCTTATACAAATTGGAGAGCTTTATGTGAGCATTTAGCTCATTGTGGAACTTTTCTTCCATGCTAGCTTGCTGCTCCTTGGCCTAGAAAGCAAACAAAATCATAATAACCATAATGTCTCACCACTGATGACAAGAGATTGTAAGGAAATGTGCTTTTTACTAAATGACAAGACTACATAAAAATTATATTATAATCACATTCCAAAACAGATAATAACCAACCTTTATTAAAATGATCTTGTTACTTTTTGGTCCCCCAGGAAAACTCTTAAGTAATTAACGTGTATTTTCCTCTTTTAGACATAGCATCTACTGTCTGTTTTTGGTCTTAGAAATTATAGGCTGATAAATAAAATAATTTTTGCAGAGTTAAGGTTACAAATGTAAAGTATTATATATAAGAGGACTGGACTTAATAATAAAAGTAGCTAGCATTTATAGTACTTAAAGGTTTGAAAAGTGTTTTACAAATATGATCTCACTTTATCCTCACAATGATGCTGGAAAGTAGGTGGTACTTGTACTACCCTCATTTTATAGACAAAGAAACAAAGGTGGAGAGAGGTTAAGTGGCTTGCCCAGAATTATATATCTAGTCAGTGTCTGAGGTCAGATCTGAAGTTAGGGTTTTGTAAACCTCAAAATTTCTTAGACTTATAAATGTTGGAAATTTCACCATTGGGAAATTTCATACTTGAAAAATTTCCTATTGATAGTGGGTCTTGACTATTGGAATGTGAATCCCATTGGCATGGGAGGTTCCTTCTCCTTCCCTTCTTAAGATTACTTTAGGACAGAAACCCTTTGCTGAACAATGGAAAGGACTTTGACCTATGCTTAAGCATAGAACAGGAATTTCTTTGAGTCATGATTGATTTTAGAATTGATACAATGGAGATACTTGGAATCAATCTCCACCCTATTCAGTCCTAACAGGATTGAGTAAGGGCTGCAGCCTAGATCAAAATTTAATTATTTCAATCTCTACCCTACTCAGGTTAACAGGATTTAGAAAGGGCTGTAGCAAAGGATCAAAGATTTAATTATTTGAAAATATGACCTTCAACAGACATGTGCAAAGCCAGAAGACCTCTGGGCGGTCCTGGGTTAAGCTAGAGCCACCATTGGCACAGGGAAATTGATGGACAGGTGATTGGGAGATGTGAGGACCGAGGGGAGGGAACTTGGATGGTTTCCTTAAGGATAGGGGGGTCTGAAGACTCGAGGGGGTGGTGGAGAAGTTGGTCGGTGTGGTTGGTGTGTGCCCTGAGAAGCTTGCTCTGAAGGAAGCTGAAAGTGGGGGCCTCTGAGACTGTTTCTCCATTTTGGTCACGTGAGTAATAGGGACTGATCTCCTTTCTTTGCCCCAGCTATCTAAGGGCTTGGGCCTTTTGGCCCAGCCTAAACAGAAGGGGTATTTAAGCCCTATTCCCTTCTCTCCCTTTTTCTCTCTCTCTATCTCTAATTCCTTTCTTCCTCCTATTGTAATTAAACTCCATAAAAGATTGACTGCTGACTTAGTTTTCATTTAGGAATTACATAGCTGAATTCCTAGGCGACCTTAAATTAATATATATCAGTCTTTTAAAGTGATTTCCTTGTCAGTTTCCTAGGATTCCATAAGCGACAACACTTAGCTGCCTTAAATGACTCTAAAAAGTCTCTATTAGCTCTAAACTTTTGAAACTAGGAATGCTTTCATATCCTCAAAGAAGTAGCAATGAACTAAATGTACCTCTTTCAATTTGGTCAGAAGATCTTCAACATGTTTTTGTAGATTTTCATTTGATGTTTTCAGGCCATTCAATTGTTCTTCCATCCTGACAACCTATGTGAAAAATTTGTAAAGGGAGGAGTAAGTCACGTAATTTAACATTACTTCAATTTCATGATTATACAATCTAATCTCTAAAAAAAAAATCAAGCACTCTCTTATACAGATATTGGCAAAAAATACAATAGTTTAACATGGAAAATCTTCAAAATCAAATCAACAACAATATGAAAAAATCTGTTGTAGGGAAACTTTAAACACATTTTTAATTGGTTTCTTATTTCATCAACAGAATATTATTATCCTCAATTTCTGATGCCTACATTCCTATCAGAATGTTGTTTTACTTTTATTGAACAAATCTCTGATGTAATTTGCACACATAATTCTAAAAATAAAAAGGTGTGACTATACATACACAAAGATACTATTTTTATGTTACTAACTTACCTCTTCTTTTTTGTTCTCAAGATTACATTTAAGTTCTAGGATTTCATTTCCTTTTTCTCTACCAACAGCTAAGAGTTCATCAGTTTTGGTTTTTAGTTCTGTATTCAGCCATGTGTTTTGATTATGTAGTAATTCCTTTTCTTGCTCCAATCGTTTCTCTCGATACTAGAGAAATCACAGAAAACAGTTTTAAAGAAGATAAAAAAAGATTTAAAAAGGAACATAAACTACAGTTGGTAGGCAACTAAATTATGCCAGCTATATTATTTGTTTAAATTCAAGATGTAGATGTTTCTTGCAGCCTATAATTTGAATAAATTTTCACTTCACAGAAAAATCAACTAAATTAGACATACATATGATGAGCAACAAAACAGGAACACTTTAAAATGTCACATAATCAGAATAATTATAATTACCATCCTCGGACAATTCTTAGAAACTAGCTCTTAAAGTCCTATACGATGTGGTTCAAACCAATCTTTCCAATCTCATCATACAATTCTTCTCTACTAATATTGTACAATCCAGCTGAACTGGCCTTCTCTCAAGTTGTTCACAAGTATCAGCCTATTTCTCATCTCCAAGTCTTGCCATGGCCATATCCGACGTCAAAAATGTACCCTCTCATCAGCTCTGCCTCACAGATTGCTTTTCTTCCTTTCCTAATGCTCCTCCAACTACCAGTACCCTCCAGCACAATATGCCAATTGTTCTTTTATTTTAAACCCTTACCTTCCATCTTAGAATCAGTAATAAGTATTGGTTTCAAGACAGAAAAGAGGAAATGGGGGTTAAATGACTTGCCCAGGGTCACACAGTTAGGAAGTATCTGAGGCCACATTTGAACCTAGGACTTCCAGTCTCTAGGTCAGGCTCTCAATCCACTGAACCACCTAATTGTACCTCAATGCATCTATTGTCTACATTTATTCTGTACAGACGTTTTTGTAGGCTTATCTCCAGAAACAGAACATAAACCCCTTGAAGGTAGGAAATGCTTCCTTCTTTGTATTTGTCCTTTGAGCAGAGGACAGTGTATGAAACAAAAAAACTGCTGAATAAAAGTGTGACTGATTGAATGACTTGATTTTACTCATTTCAATATCACAGGAAATATACCTATGGGATCCTGGATAGCTAGTGCTTGCAGCAGACATTACAACAAGATTCTGGATGTAAAACTTCAGTTTTCATTATATAAGCACAGGATCAGATTAAAATAAACAAAACTCAACTCCAACAAGGTTGTTTTTTTTTTTTAATTTCACTCTGCTTATATGGTATTCAATAACATAAAAGAGACAAAGGAATGATTTTGGTTTTATAGGGAGACAGAATCTGGCATATTACCCAGGGAAAAGAGAAACAAAATTTTATAGAGATAAACTTAAGGAGTTGAAAAAAGCTGGCTTATGAGACTTATTCTTCAAGATTACCAATGGACTAATCAAATGGGGAAGATTTATGTCAAAAGATAACTAGAAAACTTAGAGCTTGGTGGTAGATTAAGAATACATAAGAAGTAATTTAGTTAAGTATCATAAATTTCATTTATCCCTAGTCTGGCTTCTCATCTTAGATAAAAAGTAATTATTAACAAAAATAAGCTAATCTGAATAGATCATGCCTAAGGTCCTAGTCAGCTTAATGTAACCTTCCCAATTAAAGTGGCAGCTCTGGACCCTTAACATTAAAAACTATAAAAAAGACTCAAAAACTCTTAAGACAACAGTAATGGAAAAGTACAGTTGACTCTACTAGAGACTTGTTTTTCAAAAGTTTTAATTACTAATTATAATTTGTACATGCTAACTATTACCTTAACAGAAACATCAGATGCTTGAAGTTCATCTAGCTTTAACTGGAGCTCTCCCTTTGATGCAATGCTTTCCTTGAGTTTTTCATTTAGGCGTTTAACATCCTCTAGAAAACCCAGAAAAAGATTAAAATTGTTAAAAGTGTTGCAGAGTATAAATTCCTACCTACACCTTACCTGTAAATATGTACAGAATGAACTATAAACTTTAAATGCAAAAAAAAAACCCAAAATACACCATTAAATAATAGGCATTCAGCTTCTTAATTCAATCATTCCATGCTTAATTGTTTTATAAATCTGACAATCACTTGTAATAAATCCATTCACTAATATTTAGGAATACAATAGGAAATGAACAAAAAATGACATTTAAAAATGTTACTACTGTTTGCATCTTTTTCCACACACCCTTACTAAGATTCTGAGGAGAAGGCACTCAACAGATCATCATCTGTAGGGAAATTATGTTTTGGGTTCCAGTCACTGATAGATCTATTTCAATGTATAACTTCTCTCACTTTAAAAGTATTTATATTTTAAATGAGTACATCTCATACAAAAAGCAATAAAAATTAAAATCCTTCAAAGAGTATATAAGCAACTCTCCTATCATAAGAAATAATACAAAATTTACATCTTTATTGCAAAGTCCACAATGTTAAATTAACAAAATTGAAAGATGAGTGGAACTTAGGATTTCCTCTATAAATCTTATAAAAATAGCTTATTAAAAAATCAAAATTTTAGACTACATTCTTCATACCAGTTAAATATTCAAGTTCTTGTGATCGTCTCTCACTGGTTCTGACCAAATCTCTTTTCTCAGCTTCTAATTCCTCATTTGCTCTTGTAAGCTGGCTCTATCAATTAAAATGAGAGTATAAATTAAGAACAGTGTATATTAAATTGGATAATAGAATTACTGTACTTATCAAAACACAGGAACTAGTCACATGAAATCTTAAATTCTAGACATAGAAAATACATCTGTCTGGTTTAAATCAGCTACAACTTAACCGTGGAAATCTTTTTGTAGGAAGCAAAAGCCTGAAGTTCGCCAAGCAAAGCTCTGACATGGAAAGCACAGCTTGAGGCCCTCAGGCAAAGTTAAGGCCATAGACCAGCTGATGTTAGTCATGTAGCTCACTCCTCAGCCTGCCACCTCAAACCCCTCCTTTCCCCCTCTTTGTACTAGCTGTACCTACAAAATCACTGATGTATGCTTTATCTTGAGAATTGTGTAATTAGAAAATCTTGAACCCTTGGATTTCATCTCCCAGAATCCTTTTCCTTTTGTAGTTGCCATAATTGTAAGCTTAAAAAGTAATATACAATAATTCCAAGTATTACATTTAATGAGATTTATTAATAACAACTAAAATAAAAAGCTAGATTAAAAAGGGAGCTAACTCAGCTGCAGTCATGAGAGAAGAGAGACACTGTAAGGCAGAGTTACAACTTATTTATAATACATAAAGACACAACTTGGGGATGAAGGAAAAAGGATTTTGGGAGACTAAGTCCAAGGGTTCAAGATTTTCTAATTATACAAAATCTAAGTTAAATGTTACATGTTGATTTATGATCCTATAGAATCCATTGTGTAGTCTCAATGAGGTAAATATAAATAATATTGTATCACCTTTACCAATCCTTTACTTACATTGTCTATGTGAAATCTTGTGCAAAGATCCCAGCTTGTTTTGCTTCCTCTTCCCAATAAACCTCACCTCTGATGGTTACCAGTCTCAGTGGTCCTCCTGACCCCCAATTGTATTTGAGTCATTTTCCTTGCCCTCTTTTGGGATCTTAACTGTCACTGCTAAACTGGCTCTTGGCATCACATTTTCATTATGCCTATTTTAAGGAAGAATTCTGAATGGTTTAAATGTATGTGTACAACTCTGATGAGTACTTTTGTAAAAACAAGAGAGTATCTCAAATATTTTCTGTCAAAAACAAAAAAAAATGTAATTAAAAAATTTAATGTAGCCATGTTCTAAAGTTCTATCACCACGGTGGCCAAGAAATCCATTATTATATATTAGGGATTCTTTTCAACCCTATTCTCTAGTCTTCGGAAAACATTTTTTCCTGTGAAATAAATCTATTGTCTGTACAACCTTTATTTTGGTATAATTTTACTTATCATAGCCAAGAAACAATTGTAGAAACAAAAAGGACTATAGAAGCAACTGTACTTAAATAGTTACCAACTTCTGAACCACAAATAATTTGCAAAACTTCTTCATGCATATGACCAATGATTACTTTACCTGAACAGTGACATAGCGATCTTGAGCAGTTTCCAGTTCTTTGTTTTTCTCAGTCACTGACTTCAATTGTTGACCTGAATATAAAAATTGTCAAAAACTAAATATTTATATAAACACTTCAGTACAAAAATATAATCATAGAAGTTTAGATCTGGAAGGGACCTTAAAGACCATAGAATCTGATTCTTCCATTTGTAACTGAGGAAATTGATGTCCCAACAAGCTCTGACTTGACCAAAGCTATAAGTAGATTGGTTTGATCATTTCCTAATTTCTCAATTCATTTCCAACCTAATCAAAATGTATTTTTTGGCTTGGAACAGATCTGTGATTTTATTGTGTGGAATCTAAGAGAACCTCAAGTATAGTCAGCTTGAAAGATGGAGATCCCAAAGCTTGCCCTTGGTTCCCATGACAATCCACCAAGAAGGGAATCTCAGACTGAATAATAAACCTCAAAATATTTAATGGACTTAGGTGGAATCCACAGATTTTAATCAAATGCTAAGTATCCTTTTGTCCCAGTAGCTTCTCCCATTATATCAGAGATCCTTTCCCAAGAAGACCCATACCTGTGCAGGGACCACCCTTTTAGTATCCATTATAAGTAGTACATTCCCTGTGTGGAATTTTTTATTTATTACTGCTTTTCCTTGTATGTGCAATAGAATGAGTTTTCTTTTTTTCTCTCATTTTTTGTACTTGAAGCACATTACCAGTATTATTTTTTTTTAATTTTGCACCAGGATAAGTTTAAAATGTCCATTAGCCCTAATGTCAATGCATACCCAAAAGCTTTAGACTATGGAAACCTGCCATTGATTAACAATATTATGGGACTTTGATTAATGATTGTGTCTGATTCCAGGAGAAGGGATCACAAAAGAGCCACTACACAGTACCAAGGAACAGAGAGAGTTAACCTGCACCAGGATCCTAGTGGGATTGATGAGATTCTGCACCAAGACAAGGGACTTGAACTTATGTTGGGGTTCGAGAAAGTGCCTCACATTCTCAGACACAGGATTCCCTCATGCCAGATCCAGACTTCTACCAAGTACCTCAGTTTGGCTGCCATTTTGGCAAAAACAGACCAGGGAATGATATTTCCCTTCTGCTTCAAAATCTAGTCCTTTTTCTCTCTTTCGTAGTATGGCAATTTTTTGTAGTCCTAGAAGCTGATTGGTTAAATGCATATTGTTGCAAGGGTCCTATAGACTTGTGGGACATAAATCACTTTAATTTGGTCCTAATTCAAGGACCTGTTATGGGTTTATTGTTCCTTACTTAAAATTTTTACACGAGACTTTGATATTTTGTTTTATCCAGAAATTACTTTTTTCTTTTCTTTTCTTTTCTTTTTTGATGTTTTTGATTTTCTTTTGCCAGTTGATTCATTTACCTCATAACTCAGCTATGTATACCAGGGTGATCAGTGCGTTGGTCAACACCCTCCCCAGGGAGGATTATATGATTGTCATAAAATTCTAGATTTATAAGTTTGTCTTGTTTGAAAGTAATTTTAGGATAAGAAACTCGCCACCTCCCCAAATCAAGAAAGTGAACTGTTTGGAGAGGGCACCATAAAGAAGCCTGCAGAAACCACACACTGCACCAAAAGATCCAGAATGAACTTTGGGATGTAGTCAATTGAACTGTGGGGGATAGAATGTGTATTTATTTTGAATCTAAACTTTTATGCCAAAGGAGACTGCCCTCTAATTGGCTTTTTGTCAATGTGTCTAGCATTGGTTTTTCTCTTTTGTTTCCCTCTCACCCCCAAATTATTGTAATTTCTTCTTAGAAAGTGAAATATTGTATGTACCTCTAGTTAAAGATCTTTAGATATAAGCTGGTTATGTATAATTATTCATTAGGGAAACTAGGCATGTAAATCTGAGAGATTTCTACATGCTCATTTCCCAATGAAATCACAGGGAGAATTGTGTAATTAGAATTTGCTTTCCAGGACTCTCTTACCCAGCATCCCACTTACGTGTTCACAATGAGTAGGTAGGTAGCTACGGAGGCTATATTTTTATGTAACCCCACCCCTTTCTTTCTTCTTCCCCAAAGGGAACTGTGGAGGCAGAGCTTGGCAGGAAAGTTTACTCACATGGTCATACTTATGTTTTTGACATGGGCACTGTACCCCAGAAACCCAGGCGAACTATTACCAGGGGAACTCCCTTGTTTTTTTCCTGACTCTGAGACTAAAAACACCCAATGACCCCTCTAGAATCCTGAGATGACTATCTTCCTTTGATCGTCCTCTGGATGGACAGAAAGATGCACCTTCAAGCCACACCTTGATCCTATCAGACATCTGTTTGTCCCCTAAAACTAAGGAATCTTTATGTCCCCAGGCAGACCCCAGTATGATCACCCCACCTCATGCCTGAGTGACTAACTGTTGTGAAAAATGTATAAAATCCCCAGAACTGATGTCGTCTAGGGGACAGCCTCTCCATCCACACTGTCCCCATGGGGGAACAGTCTTTCCTTTCATGCTGTCCTCCCAAGGAACTGCTCCCCATCTTGCTGTTCCTTGCTATCCTCCTGGCCACTCTCAACATTACTTTCTAAATTAATAAACCTCTTTTTGTTTTTTAAGCTAAGTTTTGGAGTCATTGCATGCTTGCAAAAGGCATCCTTCCCGAACCCCAAAAAGGTATCCTTCCGCGCCCATAACATTTTGAACTTCTATTTTTTATTTCTCCTACTTCAAGTGATAATTAATAAATTTTATAAAATATAATACTTGGAATTATTGGACATTTAAATCTTACACCAGACACCCTAGCCTATGGCTATGATTTCTTTCCTAAGTCTGTCAGTGTAGTTTGAATACTCTCATTTCCTTGTAGCCTAATGTAAATCAATCATTTTCCCCTGTCCCTTGGTTCGCCAAATGGTATATAAGCTCTCCAATTTCTTTTGTCCTTTAGAGTTGTGATCTAGCACAATGGCACTCCCACTGGTCAGTGGCCAGAGCAACCAGTCTCAGAGCTCTATGAGTGTTCTGTGTGGAGACTTTGAGGAAAGTGGTTTTTCTGACTAATAGTTCTGTTTGCTTTTTTTTTCCAGTTTAACAATTGAGAAAAGGGAAACCACAATTAAGAACCCCAAATACCAATGAAAGACAGGTACTTGCTCTATCACTTCCAGTATCACAGTCAGTGTCAAAGGCAGAACTTGAATTCGGATTATCCTGACTCCTGCTATCTTCTATCTATTCTGTGCTGACTTAATGAAAATGCACACCATAAAACAAAACTCAAAAAACATTATATTTGCAAACATATAAACCAAGAAGACCTGATCATACAGTTACAGGAAAAACTATTTTAAAATTAAGACTACATGTGGTTTAAAAAAAGGCTGAGAATTACTTTTGAATTCATATATAATTCTTTAAAGAATCATCCTGCACAGAGATACTGTCCCCAGAGTCCTTGGCTTTGTGTGGTTTTTAGGCCCTTGGAATGGAACACTATCTCTTTTCTGATTGTACTTTAGTAGTTCTTGTGTTTTTTCCAATTGACATTTGGGGCAAAAAATAGTATGTGCAGCAACTATTTTATCTACTCTTAATTCACAATAAGAAGAATTATACCAAGTATGGAAATGGAAAATATGGCCTTTTATATATTGCTACCTTTCTTATCATTACCATTCTGGCCTATCTGCTACATAGTTCCAGCATCCCCTTATTCCTCTCCAGGGTTGAAGAGATAATACAGAAGCAAATAAAATACATTTGAAACTCATCCAATGTCTTGGAAGATTAAGTGATTAGCTCCCCTGCTCCTATTTCCAAAGTTCACTGCTGTTTTTACTAACTTCTGAGGTAGCAGAAACCTTTCTGGAATACTGAACATTAACTGATTTTGTTTTAAAGTTATTTCTTGCTCTTCAGGTTACTTAATAATAATATAATAACTAATAGTTTTATAGTTCTTCAAGGATTTAAGTGCCGTGTATGTTAATTCATCTGATCCTCAAAGTAATCCTTTGAGAATGATGCTATTAATTTACCTATTTTATAGATGAGGCATCTGAGGCTGAGATTTTAAGTAATTTGTCCAGGGTCACATAACTAGTGCCTGTCAACTTGAAATCTGGAGACCCCAAGTTAGTCCCAGTCCCATGAGAATTGTCTCAGTACCTAGACTGAACAATAGACCTTAAATTACTTGATAATCCCAGCTTAGGTGGGGCTAGAAGACCTAAGCAAATGCTAAGTACCCTTTTAGTTTTAGATGTTTACCCCATAGTATCTGAGATGATTCCCAAGAAGACCAATACCTGTGCAAGGACCAACCTTTTAGTATCTATTGTAAGTAGGGCACTCTTTGATTCCCCTGCCTCTGGCTATGGTTTCTTTCCATTACCTGTTAGTATCCAGTCAGTGTAGTTTGGGCTTCTCATTTCCTTGTAACCATGGTAATGTCAATCATATTTCCCTGTCCCTTAGTTCATCAAAAGATATATACATTCTCCAAGTTCTATTGTTCTTCAGACAAATCATGTAGGGAGGTGCATTCCCCCAGGGATATGCTCCCAGAGTCCCTAACTAAGCCACTTAGTTATTCACCCCTCAACTTCTAATATCTTCTCTAGAAGATCGCCTTCTCTCTCAAAATTACCCTTATCAATTTTATATATCAGTATATACTTCTATATAAGCATATTGTCTCTTCTATCAGAGGGTAGGCTCTCTGAGTTTCACCTTTATCTTTGTATCCTAGTACAACAGAGGTACATAATAGGAACTGAGTAATTGCTTGCTGATGGAAATTTTTTAAAAGGGCTTAAAATTACTGATTGGGGTTAATGGGATGATGATAGTTCATAGAAAGAAAATAGAACTACTCAATTCATATTTTGATTATGTTTTTTTCTGTTAAGATGAATAATTATGGAACTGGAAATAACAAAAAAATGGGTAACAAGGCATTTGTATACCACAATAAGTGAAGAGATAATAAGAGGCCATCTAAATATACTTACTGATCTCAAATTACCAGGGCTAATGAACTACATTCCAAAAAAGTAACCAGAACCAGAATGCTGCTAAGCCATTTTGAAAAACTGTAGAAAAAGGAAGCAGTGCCAAGAGAACTACTGATGGACAAATGGTTTCCCAATTTTCAAAAATCATGAGGTGGGGAGTATGGATTCTTCAAACAAAAGGGGCACAGAACATATTTGATAACTGGTAAAATTCCAGAAAATATTCTCATAGGGATGGCTAGTAACATATTGAAGGGGAAGAAGGGAGCATAAATGACTCAAGAATGAGTCATGCCACATTAACCTCAAATCTTCTTTTGATAGAATTATTAGACTAGAAATTAAGGAAATTGCCATTCGGACAGTATATCTGGATTTCAGAAACTTGAGCAAGTCTCTCAGGGTATTCTCAAAAACAAAATGGAGAAACATAAGCTGAATGATGGCACAAATAGCTGAATTTTAAACTGGTCCTAAAAAAATAGTAAGTAATGGATTAACATCAACTTGGAGAGAAATTTCCTATGCCATAGCATTCTGTTCTTGATCCAAATAGGGTGAATATGTTTTATCAACAACTGAGATGAAAGCACAAATCTTGTAGATGGCACAAGTTTAACAGGAGTAGATATCTAATGTGTTGGATTACAGAATCAGGAGCCAAAAAATCATTTAACAAATGAGAATGATTAGCTGCACCTAAGATTTCATTTAATAAGGATAACTAGGCTCATAGAATTACTCTGAGCATCCACAAAATTCATTATTTATAAAGGCACTCTGTGCCTTTGTGGCCTGACTCCCTAAAGTCGGAATGCCTTTCCTCCCTCCTATTCTTTATCTGCTGTTTTAGACATTCTTTAAAGGCTTAACTCAAATGCCATTTTCCAAATGAAATGTTCTTTGAATTCCTAAATTGGTAATAACTTTGTCCTCACAGAAGGCTTTTTGGAACTCTAATACATGCATCTTATAACCACTGCATTTCTATAGTGGTGCTTTGCTTTACAAGATTATAAGTTCTTCTAACACAGGAGCAATATTTTTTTTTTCCTTCTCTCTACTGCTATTTACTCAATATGTACTTAAAATGTATATTGCTAAAATTCCAATGCTTTTAGTTTTATAATCATGAAAGAAATTTAGCCTCTATCTTCAGACTTCCAAAGATGCAAAATCCAAAACCTCCAGAAGCAAACCATTTCTTTTGTGGACAGCTGTTTCTTGGGTACCCTCAAAAAATCAATTAAGAAGTCAATTTTCTATCATAACAATACATTAATGCTCTGGTTTTAAAAGTAAATGGTAATCTCTGGGGGGTGGAGCCAAGATGGAGGAGTGGATGGAGGGCAGCAGAACACTGTTTCACCATGAAAATTCTCTCTGACCAAGAGTAAAATACCACCACAAAACAAATACAGGAGTGAAAGAACCAAGAGAGACAGAGGGAAATAACCTTCAAAAAAAAGCAAAACCCCCAAAGTAGGCAGAGATCATCTGGGGAACTGAGGTGAGGGGGGGAGCAGAGCTAACTGGAGGAATAGCAGGAAGTGAAGAGCAAGACAAAAGCAAAACACCCCCTCCCCATCACCCCACACATCTGCTCTCACAGGTTTTGAATTTGAGCCCAAGGTAAGTCAGACCCTGAGATCCTACCAGGGAAACAGAGGTCCAAGCCAGCTAACATCCCTTGAAATTACAAACCTATGGGGAAGTCTGGAGTCCCAGCCCAAGGCAATCTGAGCTGAAGGGGGCTGACCTGCGTGGGCCCAGAGCAAAGCAAAGTCCTTCTTTAGTGTGAAGACACAGTTCTCAAGGGAAGCCTCCCTGGGATCTTTTTACCCAAGTCTAAGGTTGGAGCTCCAAGACAGAGCAATGTGAAGATTAAATTTAACTCTCCCCTGGGTTAAATGAAAATACTTAACTCTGGCTAGATTGTGAAGATTTAAATTGTAATCCCTGCCTATTTTTTAGAACACCCTACTTAAAGTTGGGTATGAAGAGCTGCCCATTTTAGATGTAATCACCAAAGGTGTAAACACCTCATTCACACTTGAGTGGGGGAGGTCTGTTACCCACCTGTGCAATAGTGGGTGATGAATCAGAAGCGACTGACCACCCCCTGGGCAGTACTAAAACAAAAGCATCAACTGTGATTTGGTAGATGTAAAATTAGGGGAAGACACAGGAAGTGAAGCAAGAGAAAATGTCTTTAAAAGGGAGTGACAACTTCCTGAAGAATTTAATTCTTCATGCTTTCGAGTTGAGGTCGGTGAAGAGGCTGCTGACTGGATGTGAGACCCTGTTTTTTGTGGTGAGGCTATTCTAAATCTCTTTCTCTGAACTGACACGCTGACTCTTTAACTGCTGGATTTTCTGAAAAAACTATCCTCAAGAGAAACCTACTCTGGAGAGAAACTTCATGGGTCCTTGGCTTTGTTGAGGCTGACTGAACTAACTCTCTCTCCCCAAGGGGGGGTTGGGGTGGATGTGCACGGGCCAAGAAATAAATTATTTAGTGTTTAGGCTAGATAGCTTACTTTATCCTCTTTCTGATTTCTTGCTTCACTCTTTCTACATTTTCTAAATAAATTGTAAATAAAATCTCTTTGGAATTAATTAAATTCCTGGCGAACACACTCATAAAATATAAGTCCAACACTTTTAAAAAAGAACCTCTTTTCCCCCTTAAAGCAATCAAGGATGTTCCTGATTGAATCAAGAACACCTTAAGACCAAAAACTTGAGCCTAAGCCTGGGGCTAGAATCTGATCAGCAGCTGACCTGATCAAGTTGAGACTGAGATCAAAAGCTTACACCCAAGCCTGAGGAAAGTCTTTAAGCTATCAGCATCTCAAATATCAATTGAATCAGTAGGGTGAGGGGACTCTCAGAGATCTCAGTCCTCAGACCATCTGGTAAACTAGTAACAACCCAGAAAATAAGCCAAAAATAACATCAAAGAAGGACTGAAGTTTAAGAGGGCACCCCAACTCCCCAGAAAACAAAGCCTACCTATAATCATATATGAAAAAATGAGTAAAAAAAGTTTTAAGAGCACCTAACTCTAAACACATTTTATAGAGACATAGGACAAAGACACAGAAGTGGACAGCAAAAGCAAAAGAAACACACCTAAACTCCAAAAGAAAAATATGGATTGGACATAATTCTGGAAGAGCTCAAAAACAGACTTCAAAAATAAATTATCAGAGGTAGAGGAAAAGTGGGAAAGAGAATGTAAAGTGATACAAGAAGAAAAAGGAAAACCAAAAATGACAGAGGGAAACTAGGCCTTAAAAATCAGAAATGATCATCTAGAAATTAATGATTTCATGAGAAATCAAGAAACAATAAAAAAGAATCAGCAGAATGAAAAAGAGGAAAACATACAATATCTTATTGAAAACACTGACCTAAAAAACAAGTCTAGGAGAGACAATCTGAGAATTATTGGATTACCTGAAAGCCATAATGAAAACCTTGGATATCATATTATAAGAAATTATCAAAGAAAACTGCCCAGTGATACTTGAACAAGAAAATAAAATTGAAATGGAAAGAATTCACAGATCACCTCCAGAAAGAAATCTTTAATTGACAACTTCTGGGAATATAAAAGCAAATACAGGACCACCAAGCCATGGAAAAAATACTTGATGAAGCCAGAAAGAAAACATTCAAATACCATGGAGCTACAAATCAGGATCACTCAAGACCTAGCAACTTCTACAATTTAAGGATTGAAAGGCATGGAATATGATATTCATAAAGGCAAAAGATATGGGTTTACAACCCAGAGTTAGCTATCCAGCAAAACTGGGTATACTCTTTCAAGGTGAAAAAAAATGATTATTCATTAAGATAGAAGAATTCCAAGTATTCCTGAGGAATAAGTCAGACCTAAACAAAAATTTTGAAGGCCAAATATAAGACACAAGAGAGGCTCCAAAAGGTAAGTAGGAAAGAGAAAATTTAAGGGACTCATTAAGGTGAAAATGTCTACATATATGTCTACATGGAAAGAGGATTTCTATAATTCTCAAAAATTATTCTTATTAGTAGAGAAGATAGAAGGAATTTATTCAGAAAGAGGGTGGAAAAGTAAGTTGATTATGATAATATGATATATAAGATGAAGTATGATGATATGACATATGAATATGTGACGATATGGAATATGTATGATATAATATGTATGCATATGAATGACATGTTAAAAATCTATCAAGGGCTGAGAGAGAGGGTTGCACTGAGAGAAAAAAGGAGGGATAGAATGTGATAAATTGTAAGAGGTGAGAAAAATAATACAGAGAGGAAAGGATTGTGAAGATTGGATTTGGACATCTCCTGATTTTAACAATGAAATTACTTAGCTCTTTCTTTATTGGGAAGATTGAATGTAATCCCCAGTCTATTTTTAGATTTTAATTCCCAAAAGTGTTAACTCAGTATTGAATTAGATCTACCCATTTAAATCTACAAAAAAGTAACTAACCACTGAAGGTGCAAACTAACTAAAAAAGATGTGAACACCCATTTCATGCATTGAGTGGGAGGTCTGTGACCAATGTGTGAAAGAGTGAGCAGTCCTGGAGAGGGCATCTGCTATGATGGGTAGATGTGAAATTTAGGGGAGGTGACACAAGAGAAAAAGATCTTTAAATAGAAGACCAAAGAAGCCAGAAGATATAGATCGAAGAACTCTGACTCGGAGTTGGACTAGAGGATCAGTCTCTTAAGCTTGGAGTGAAGAAAAGTCACTCAGAGGAGAGACTGGAAGACAGACCCTTGAGGAGAGACTAGAAGACAAACACTCAGACTTGGCTGTGGAACTCGACCCTAGAGAAGCTCATGCAGGAGACCTCAGACTGCTTTTCCTTTCAGAGGGTCACCATGGTGAGTGTAAAGGCTGACTTAGTTTCCCTACCTTTCTGGAGGTGTGAACCTCCAAGAAAGGCCCATCCTCTTGAGACTACTTTTCCCTGATTAGGGCATTAGAATTTCTACCTGGCTCTGAGGAAGCCAGAGCTCTATCTCTCTTTCTCCCCTTTACTTTCTATTGTAAATAAACTACCATAAATAACATTTACTTTAGTAATTCATTTTGGACTTAGAAATTAAATCCCTGGCGACCACCTATTAATTATTCAGTTCAACCACAGAAATTTTAACAGGATAAGGGCTTGATGGGCAATGCTTAAATTTTACTCTCTTTGTGACTGGCTGAGAGAGAAAAAATGAGTATAGTCAGTGGGGCACAAAATTCTATCTACAGAGAGGCAGAAGTAGAACAAGACATGGGAAGCAGGGGGTAATACAAGGCAGGTCTAACTGGGAGGGATGGAGGGAAGGTGTGTGTGTGTGACAAAAAAGCAGAATACTGGTGAGAAGGAATAGAGTGAAAGAGAATAGAGTAGGAACTAAAGGGGATAAGATGGAGGGCAATACATAGTTAGTAATCACAATGCTTAATGTGAATGGGATGAACTCACCCATCAAACAGAAGCGATAGCATAGTGGATTAAAAAACAGAATCCTACTATATGTTGTTTATAAGAAACATATTTGAAACAGGATGACACACACAGATTCAAGGTAAAAGGCTGGAGAAGAATATATTATGCATCATCTAAAGTAAAAAAAAGCAAGAGTAGCAATCATGATACCAGTCAAAACCAAAGTAGAAATTAATTGGATTAAAAGAGATAAGGAAGGAAATTACATTTTGTTAAAAGGTACTATAAACAATATCATTAATAAACATCTATGCACCAAACAGTATAGCATCTAGATTTCTAAAGGAAAAACTGAAGGCTCAAAAAGGAAATAGAGAGTAAGACCATACTAGTGGGGATCTTAACCGTCTTCCCTCAGAACTAGATAAATTGAACCAAAAAAATAAATAAGAAGGGAAGAAAATGAAGTGTTAGAAAAATTAGAGTTAAAAAATATTTGGAGAAAACTGAACAAGGATAAAAAGGAATATACCTTCTCAGCAGTACACGGTACATATACAAAGATCAACCATGTACTACGGCATATAAACATTGCAAACAAATGTAGAAAAGCAGAAATTTTAAATGCTTCTTTTCCAGATCCTAATATGTTAAAAATTATAATTAACAAGGGTCTATGAAAAGGAAAATTTTAAGTTAATCTGAAATTAAATAATATTAATTCTTTAAAATTGGTGGGTCAAAGAAGAAATCATAGAAACAATTACAAACTTCATTAAAGAAAATGACAATGAGGAGACATCGTATCGAAACTTATGGGATACAGGCAAAGTAGTACTCGGGAAAACGTGTATCTCTGAGTGCCTACAGCAACAAAATAGAGAGTGTGAAGATTAATGAATTGGCCTTGGAACTGAAAAAATTAGAAAAAGAACAAATGAAAAATCCCCATATAAAAATTATATAGGAAATCCTAAAAATTAAAGGAGAAAATAATCAAATTGAAATTTAAAAAATTATTGGAACTAATAAATAAGACTAGGAGCTGGTACTTTGAAAAAAATGAATAAAATAGATAAAGCACTAGTCAAACTAATAAAAAAAGAAAACAAATTAACAGTAACAAAGATGAAAGGGGCAATCTCACCTCTAATGAAGAGGAAATTAGGGCCATTATTAAGAACTACTTTAACTCAATTATATGGCAATAAATATGACAATCTAGGTGAAATGGATGAAAATTTACAAAAATATAATAAATTTCCCAGATTAACAAAAGAGAACATAGTATTCTTAAACAATCCCATCTCAGAAAAGAAATTGAACAAGTCATCAAGGAATTTCCTAAGAAAAAATCCCAAGGACCAGATGGATTCACAAGTGACTTCTATCAAACATTTAAAGAAAATCAAATCCCAATACCATACAAATCATGTGACAAAATAAATAAAGAAGGAATGTTATCAAATTCCTTTTATGACACAAATACAGAACTGATTCCAAAGCCAGGCAGAGCAAAAACCAAGAAAGAAAACTACAGACCAATCTCTTTAATGAATATAGATGCAAAAATCTTAAATAGAATACTAGCAAAAAGACTCCAGTAAGTGATCACAAGGATCTATGATCAAGTGGGATTTATACCAGGAATGCAAGGATAGTTTAATATTAGGAAAACCATCCACATAATTGACCATATCAATAATCAAACCAAGAGAAATCACATGATTATCTCAATAGATGCAGAAAAAGCCTTTGTCAAAATACAATACCCATTCCTATTGAAAACTTGAAAGTATAAGAATAGAAGGGTCATTCCTCAAAATAATAAACAGTATATATATATATATATATATATATATATATATATATATATATATATATATATATATTTAAAATCATCAGCAATGGGGACAAGTTAGAAGTCTTGCCAATAAGATGAGGAGTAAATTAAGGAAGACCATTATCACCCCTTTTATTCAATAATGTACTAGAAACACTAGCAGTAGCAATTAGAGAAGAAAAAGAAATAATGGGATTAATGTAGGCAATGAGGAGACATTTTTTTGCAGATGATATGATGATATACCTAAAGAACCCCAGAAAAACAACTAAAAGGCTACTAGAAATAATTAAAACTTTATGTTGCAGGGTACAAAATAAACCCACATAAGTCATCACCATTTCTATATATTTCCAACACAACTCAGCAGCAGGAGTTAGGAAGAGAAACTCCATTTAAAATCACTCTAGATAATATAAAATATTTAGGAATCTATCTACCAAAACAAATACAGGAATTATATGAACACAACTACAATACACTTTTCACACAATTAAAACTAGATCTAAATAATTAGAAATAACATTAACATCCTGGGTAGGATGAGCTAATATAATAAAAATGACAATCATACCCAAATTAATCTACTTATTCAGTGCCATATCTATCAAACTACCAAAAAACTTTTTTATAGAATTAGAAAAAATCATAACAAAGTTCATCTGGAAGAATAAACGATCAAGAATAGCAAGGGAAATAATGAAAAAAATGTGAAGAATAGGGGCCTAGCAGTACCAAATCTTAAATTATACTATAGAGCAGTGGTCATCAAAACAATATGGTAATGGCCAAGAGACAGAAGGGTGGATCAATGGAATAGACTAGAGGTAAATGACCTCAGTAAACTAATGTTTGATAAATCCAAAGTCACCAGCTTTTGGGACAAAAACTCACTATTTGACAAAAACTGCTGGGAAAATTAGAAAACAGTATGGGCAAAATTAAGTTTAGATGAACATCTTACACCCTATAACAAGATAAATTCAAAATGGGTAAATGGCTTAAATATAGAGAGTGAAATCATAAATAAATTAGGTGAGCATAGAATAGTATACCTGTCAGATTTGTGGGAAGGGAAGGAATTTAACACCAAGCAAGAGATAGAGAATATTGCAAAAGGTAAAATGAATGACTGATTACATTAAATTTAAAAGGTTTTGTATATATAAAACCAATGCAACCAAAAGTAGAAGGAAAGCAATAAAGTGGAAGAGCATTTTTATAACAAAACTCTCTGACAAAGGTTTAATTTCCCAAATATATAAGGAAGTAAATCAAATCTACAAAAAATTATGCCATTCCCCAATTGACAAATAGTGAAGGGACATGAGACAGTTTTTATATGACGAAATCAAAAAACTATCAATAAGCACATGAAAGAGTGTCCTAGATCCCTCCTGATTAGAAAAATGCAAATTAAAACAACTATGAGGTACCACCTCACAACTAGCAGATTGGCCAATATGACAGCAAAAGAAAGTGATAAATTTTGGAGGGGATGTGGCAAAAAAGAGACACTAATACACTGCTGGTAGAGTTGTGAATTGGTCCAACCATTCTGGAGGGCAATTTGGGACTGGGCACAAAGGGCTTTAAATGAATGCCTACCCTTTGATCCAGCCATACTATGCTGGGTTTGTACCCCAAAGAGATGATTAGGAAAGACTTAAACAAAAATATTCATAGCCTTGATTTTTTTGGTGGCAAAAAATTGGAAAATGAGGGATTAGGGAAGGCTCAGTAAATTGTGGTATATGTTGGTGAAATACTATTGTGCTCAAAGGAATAATGAACTGGAGGAATTCCCTGTGAACTGTAAAGACCTCTAGGAACCGATGCAGAGCAAAAGGAACAGAAGCAGGAGAACATTGTACACAGAGACTGATACATTATGGTACAATTGAATGTAATGGACTTTTCTACCAGTAGCAATGCAATGACACAGGACAATCTAGAGGAACTTGGGAGAAAGAACACTATCCACAAAAGAACTGTGGAACCAGAAATGCATTAGAAAAATATATGATCAACCACCTAATGAGACAGGTATGTGATTAGGGTTTTAATGTTAAAGAATTACTCTACTGCAAATATGAATAACATGGAAATAGGTTTTGAACAATGATACATGAATAACCCAGGGAAATTGCCTGTCAGCTCCATGAGGGGGGAGGGGACAAGGGAGGAAGAATCATGAATCATGTAATCATGGCAAAATATTCTAAACAAAAAATTAAACTAAAAAAAATAGTAAATGGTAAGAATCAAGCTGATAATTCTTTCATGCCCTTAAACTGTAATGACAAAAAACAAATGACCAATGAGTAAAGTCATACGTAGCAAAATCAATAGCTTTTCATTAAGGAATAACACACAAAGAATTAAATGGCTTATTCTGTGACAATAACATTTAAAATTCATACATTACTTTTCACCTTTACCATTATTATAAAGATGACCACATGACTTTGGGTCATTTGACCTATCGCTATTTGGCATAAAGAACAGTTCAAAACAGTACATTTTATTTAGCTTTTTCTATTTTCACTTTATTTTGTTGTTTTTCCCCTCCAAAGATTCTGTAAAACAAAATAGGCTAGAAATCAAATAGAAGAAATTAACAAAATCAAAAGCTTAATGAACTATTACACATAATCATTTTTGCATTTTCTCAAGTGTTAGATTTCAGCACATCTCTAAAAACTCTTACACAGAAAATTATGTCATTTAAAAATACACTTATATGAATGCTGCAGGGGATGTAGCAAAGTCAGGGCATAAATGCATTGCTGGTGGAGTTGTGAATCGATCCAACCATTCTGGAGGGCAATTTGGAACTATGCCCAAAGGGCGATAAAAGACTGTCTGCCCTTTGATCCAGCCATAGCACTGTTGTGTTTGTACACCAAAGAGATAATAAGGAAAAAGACACGTACAAGAATATTCATAACTGTGATCTTTGTGGTGGCAAAAAATTGGAAAATGAGGGGATGCCCTTCAATTGGGGAATGGCTGAACAAATTGTGGTTTATGTTGGTGATGGAATACTATTGTGCTCAAAGGAATAATAAAGTGGAGGAATTCCATGGGAACTGGAAAGTTCTCCAGGAATTGATGCAGAGCGAAAGGAGCAAAACCAGGAGAACATTGTACAGAGACTGATACGCTGTGGTACAATCGAAGGTAATGGACTTCTTCATTAGTGGCAATGCAGTGATCCTGAACAACTAGGAGGGATCTATGAGAAAAAAACACTATCCACATCCAGAGGAAGAATTATGGGAGTAGAAACATAGAAGAAAAACAACTGCTTGATTACAAGGGGATATGGCTGGGGATGTAGATTCTAAATGAACATCCTAATGCAAACACCAACAACATGGAAATAGGTTCTGATCAAGGACATGTGTAATACCCAATGAAATTGCAGGTCGGCTGAGGGAAGGGTGAGGGGAGGGGAAGAAGGGAAATAATGTGATTCTTGTTACTAAGGAATAATGTTCTAAATTAAATAAATTAATTTTTAAAAATACACTTACAAAGTCTTTCCAGTTCTTGACGTAAAGTTTGGCATTCTCGGCCTTCATTTACCAGTCTCTCCTGACACTGAGACAAGCGCTTCTCTACCTCAAAGTATTGTTGTTCTGGAAAAAAATTACATCACAATTTGTTTACATTTTATTAATGCAAATGTAAAACAAATGTAAAACATTTTTTTAAACCAACTTTGTGATTTTTATTGATGGGTGACAACTTTATATTCCTAGATATCACTAAACTGTGTACAATTAGAAACTCAACATTAAAGAAGAGCAGACAGAAAAATTAAACAAAAGCAGACAAACAAAATGTCAACTTTCATTATTTTGCCCATTTTAAAATCTTGTGTACACAGAAGTATAAATGCAGTTTGAAATGCAAATGTAAAACATAAATGTAAAAAATTTTAATAATAAACTTTAATTTCCTGAGGTTTTAAGAAAAAAAAAACTAATGGCAAGTACAGGATTTGAGTGAAAGTAAAGAGCCAGGATCATTCAGTTGAGCTCCTTCACTTGACAGATGGAAAAATGAGGTCCAAAGAAGTAAGGGGCTTACTCATCAATGTCATACAACTAAACTAATATCAGAGCCAGAAACTAAACTCAAGCCAAACTTTTGGTCCAATGTTCCTTCTATTACTCCCAGATAACTTACATTTTAAGTCTTTAAAAAGGTATTTTTAATGACTTTAAAATTTACTACAGCACTGGCATCAAAAACCAAATAGACAAATGCTTGAAAACCACATATTAACTTAGAAAACCACATATGAACATATTGTATTCTAATTTTATTTCTTTTGTTACACATTTCTTAATTTATATTTTAACCTGGTTTAGAATTGGAGTTTTTGACACTTCTGTACATTAGCCACTAATGATACATCTTGTGGAACTAATGCTTGCATTCCTGAAAGCTATACCAATCAAGATTGGCAAAAAGAAGGCATTTAAATACTTGTGTAATAAAAAAAATCTATAAAGATAGGCTTAGAGGCATATCATGTTATCTGAGGGCCATAGAAAGGCTCACTGACAGTTTGCAGTGACAAATTTTTTATTCCATGATCACTGCTAAGTACCATGATCTTAATTTCATACTTTTTCTAGGAGCTGGCACAGAATACTAAATTAATTCAAAAGGAAGAATTAAGTTGAAATGTTTTTCTTAACATAATTTTTCTCAAATTTAATTTAATTTCTGGGGGCAGCTAGGTGGCTCAGGGAATGGAGAGCCATGTCCAGAGACAGAAATGGGTTCAAATCTGGCCTCAGGCACTTCCTAGCTGTATGACCCCCAGACAAGTCACTTAACCCCCATTGCTTAGCCCTTACCACTCTTCTGCCTTGGAACCAGTACATAGTATTGATTCCAAGATGGAAGATAAGGGTTAAAATTTTTAAAATTTAATTTCTAAAAGCAATCTTTTAACAATTCAAAGCAGAGTACTAAAAAAAAATCAGCAACTCTGCAGATGCAAAAAATGGGAATACAATTAACCATTAAAACAGATTTTATTGATCAAAGCTTAAAATTGGTTAAGTATATTAAACAGAGAATGTATTACTTACTTATACCATACACTTAAAATCTTTCTTATTGAAGTGTGCCACATGAAGAACAAAAAAAGGGCATAAAATTTGGCCTAACAATTTTTTAAAAATTCTCCCCCAAAGCATCAAGATTTTTAAAGTCATTCTAATCTTTGTTATATGAGTAACTAAATCTAATCTATTTCATTAACTTATAGTGCTACCTGGGAGAAAATTCATTGCCATCCATATATGTTGTATCAGGAGGCAATCAACAAGCATTTGTTAAGAATCTATCACTGGCTTAGCACTGGGCTAATTAAAGGACACCTGTTTCTATAACCTAATATTCGACCATAAAATGCAAATTGACCCTATCAATCCAAAACTATTTAAGCACCTACTATTTTTAAGTACCTACTACATCAGGTCCCATGGATGCAAAAACAAAAATCACACAGTTGTGTGTGGGAATACTGGGTAGGGATGAAAGACTTGTAAAGGTAAAGAAAGCTAGATATTTCAAGAAAGGGAGAGTGCCTTCCAGTAATAGTGAAAAGGGCACTGAAACTTGGAGGTGAAATGCTATTTGTTAGGAACAGTAAAAAGAAAGGCCTGTTTGGATGTACAAAAATAATGCATAATAAGCACAGAAAGGTGAGCTTAATACAAGTTCTGAAGGGCCCAAACAGAAGAGTTTGTAGTTGATCCTAAATTAAGCTATCAATACTTCTTTTATTCCTCAACCCTTTGCAATTTGGCTTCTGGCCTTAATACTCAAATGAAAATGATCATTCCAAAATCAATGATGACCTGTTAATTGACAAATCTAATGGTCTGTCCTCAGCCTTTTTGACCTACTTCATTTCACACTGTTGATCACACTTCTTTTTCTGGATACTTTCTCCTCTCTAGGTTTTTGTGACTCTTCTCTCTAGGTTCTCCTCTTAATTGTCAAATCTCTCCCTTTTTATTGCCTTTGTTGATTCATCATCCATCACTTCCCCTAAATACAGTTATTACCTAAAGTTCTCTTCCCTTTGTGATCCCATGGTTTTGATCAGTATAGCTATGTAGGTGACTTCCAGATCTACAATTACATCCATAGTATATCTCATCTCCACTGAAATTCAGTCAGACATCTCAAACTTTGTGTTTCCCTCCAAATTCTTCCTTCTTCCAATCTTCCTTATTCTGTTTAAGATATAACCAGTCTTCCCACATTTGTAACATTCTAGACTCCCAAACCTTTCCTTCTCTACATCCAATCAGCTGCCAAACCTGGCCATTTCTATCTTCACATTTTCCAAATATGATTCCTTCTCCAAAGTACTATCTTAACCCCATTGCCTAGCCTTTACATATATATATATATATATGTAAAGGCTAGGCAATGGGGTTAAATGACTTGTCCAGGATCATATGTCTAGGAAGTGTCTGAGGCCAGATTCGAACCCTCTTAATCCACTGGCCAAGTTACCACTACGTCCTTATATTTTAAAGCTTTAATAGCATAAAACTGAACTAATATTGTTGAAATATCCTGTATTTGTCCTATATGTCTCCCCTAAATTGGAACATAAACTCAACAAGTCTATTCTCTTCTTTGTATTTGTATCCTTATTGAGTCATGGATGCTTCAGTTTGAATGATTGCTCCTCTTAGCATATTATTTGTATTAGCAAGCAAGCTATCAGTTTACACTGATATATGATATGATATACACAGAACACTGAATTTGGAGTCAAAGGACTTGTACTCAAATCTAGGTTTTGGCAATGATATATATCTATATGGAAGAGGGTCAGGTTTCAGCTTTCTCAAACAGTAAAATGCACACGTTGGCCTGGATGATCCTTAAGATTTTACTGATATTGGGTGCAAACTAGCAGAGAAACCTCCACGGAGAGGTCCAGGTTGGGAGTGGGCGGATCCTTAAACCTGGCCCACGCTGGATGCAGAGCATGGATGGATGCGCACGTCCAGGCCCCAGTGGAGGCCTTTCCCAGAGACCAAGTCTTGCAACACCCCAAGCAAGGCCTCGGGGAAGCGCTTCCCAGGTAGGGTCACTTGCAAGTGGGAGAGGGTCCACTTACCGCTCTCCACCTTGAACTTCTCATGTCGCCCCTTCAGGCAGTCGATCTCACTCTGTTGGTCTGCTAGAAACTTCTCCAATTTTGCCTGGACAGGCTTGGGCAGTTTGGTCAGCTCTTGCCGCTCCAGGACTTGCTGCAGCACAGCCGCCATGTTGCCACTGTCCGGGTCTCCAGGAGGGAAAACTGGGTCCGGGGCAGAAGGCAAGGACAGGGAGGCTGGGGTTGGAGCCTGGGCCGGCGCGGAGGCCGAATCCTCCCGCGCTACGCTCACGCGCGCACCCGATTCCCGGAGGCTAGCTCGTCGCGACCCTGTGTAGCCAAGAACCAGACTGGAGAAGAACCCACGACTCACCGCCCCGGGGATGCGTGCGTGCGCGCGCACGCCCCGCCTCCCGCCTCCCGCCTCCCCCGCCCCGGGCGTTCAGACGGACTTCCTAGGTTGAGCACCCGGAGAAACCGAGTTAAGAGGCCGGCCCAAATTCCCGAATGCGCACGCATCCTTCATGTGCCGCCCCCCCCCCCCTTACCCCTCCTCTTTCACAGCCTGTTCTTAGAACGCCGGGAAATGTAGTCGTCCCCTCGGTCCCATTTCCCTTCCTCATTTCTCACCCTCCAACTTCCCCTCCACTCTTCAACTCCAGCAGAGTTATGGAACCGATCCCCCTACTACCTCCCTGCGCTTCACCTTCCCCAATTACTTTTGCTCTCCAGTGAGAAAACGGCTTGTGAGGCAGGGCGGCGCTACTTACTTACTAGTCAACCCGCGTCCCGCTCCTAGGAGCCGGGAGCCCTTCTCGCTGAGGCTTCGGGACGTCATGGGCCGTCGTCTTCGAGTGCTCCTAGTCAGAGAGCCACTAGAGGGCATCAGTCCCGGAGGGGCGGAGCGAGGCGGGGCGGACTGGCGCCGCTACCGCCACACTCTCTATGGCCGTCCGGAAGGGGGCGGGAGGGACCGGAGTCACCTCCCCTATAGTAATTGGGAAGATTGGGATAAAGGGCAGGGCTCCGTTTTCCCTAGTCAGTTAGAAGAGACAGTCTACGTCATCAAGCTGCGCCTTCTGCTCCACCCCTCCCCCTCCCCGGAAAGGAGGCGGGAATCTGGAGGCGGAGGGCGGAGGCTTCTGTCTGTACACGCGACACTCTGGGGTTCCGGGGGCAGCTAGGGCAGCTGGGCGCAGGAACTGCAGCACCCACCATCACCACCCCCGCAGCCGGTGGATGGGCCTGTCTCCCATAGGTAAGCCAGCCTGAGGTGGGGCTGAGATGGGGAGCCCAGGCGGGAGGGAGAAGGGCTGCCTCCTGGGAGTCGAGCTGTCAGCTCTGGGAATTAAGAGGCCAGCAGAGAAGGGCGAGATCCTGACATCTGCCTGCCCGGCTGCATCCTCTAGTCGCTTTGAGAGAGGACGAAGGCTGGGGGAAGGGACTGTCAAGAACATCTAATCCTGTAGCTTCTTCTATGCAGATAAGTAAACAGGCCCGGAGAGATACCAATGGCTGGGCCAGGGCTGTCACAACTTATTAATAGTGGAGTTTGTACTCTTAAGGACAAACTGTATTCTTAAGGACAAACTCTGGCACCTTGATTTTCATTAAATGAAGGAAGAAGTGGTTTGGAGAATACTTCAGGTGTGACAGATAAGTCTTTAAAGCTAAAAGAAACCTTGAAGAGCCCTCAATCCCATTCCATCATATAAAGTAATGATAATTGGCAAAATGATCATTAACTTGGAGGATTAAGTGTCTTGCCCAAGGTCATAGTACTGTTGAAGTATTTTTGGTTCTTCTGAGGGTAATTATAATTCAATTCAATATCCATTGGGTACATATCCTGTGAAGAACTGTATTGAGTTTGGGGAAATGTTACTTATTAGACAATGGTCGCTGACTTCCAGAAGCTTACTGTTTAGGAAGATAAAACCCATATAAGAAAAACACTAATATACAGACTCTTAAGATTTTGGGGTCATTCTACATGCTTAGTTGTTCCCTGTTCCTGAAATGACTAGTTGAAATTTATCATAGAGATCAGATATCATTTATCATAGAGAAATTTATCAAAGTGAAGGAAAATGTCATTACTGATTTGGGGGATGAGAGATTACTTTCCACTTTATCCTTTGTATTAATTTTTGTACATATTTGTTTATAGCTCTCCCAGTAGATTGTGAGTTCCTTGAGGGCAAAGTTTATCTTTTGTCTTTCTTTATATCCTCATCACTTAACACAATGTCTGGCATGTAATTGGAGTGTAATAAATGCTTGTCAGCTTGTTGGCAGAATGTAGTAATGAAGAGTGACAATCGAATTGGGTTTTAAAAAATATGTAGGAATCCTACAGGTACTGCTACTCCATCTCTCCTCCTCCCCAGAAATAGAAAACATCCTGAGCAAAGGAAAGGAAGCAACAAAGAATAGGTTGTACTGATATTATTACACCTTTCCCTCTTCTGAAATCCAGTATCACTTGTTTCTTTGCTGATCCTAGTAAAAGCTTAATAAATGTTTATTTCCCTTCTTTCCTACCTTCTTCCCCTGTTCCTTCCTTTCTCTTCAAAATACTCTTACTTGATCTATCCATTTACATGAGCTGTCATGCTATATCTTCTGCTTATCTACCTTGAGAAAAGCATTTATAAAAGTGCTTCTATGTCTTTTCCTTTTGTTTTCTTCTTAACTCTCCATAGTCTTTTTTTTTTAAACTCTTACCTTCTGTCTTGGAATCAATACAGTGATTCCAAGTGATTCAATACTGTGAATCAATACTGGTTCCAAGGCAGAAGAGTGTTAAGGGAGTGTTAAGGCCCAGCAATGGAGGTTAAGTGATTTGCCCAGGGTCATACATCTGGGAAGTGTCTGAGGTCAGATTTGAACCCAGGACCTCCTGTCTCTAGACCTGGCTCTCAATCCACTGAGCTACCTAGCTCTACCCTCTCCATAGTCTTTTGACCTGATTATTCAACTGAAACATCTTTCTCCAAAGTTATAATAATCTTTTGAATTACCAAATCAAATGACCTTTTCTCAGTCCCTTCCCTTCTTAACTTTTCTTCAGCCTTCAACACTGTTGGTCATCCTCTTCTCCTTGATATTTCTTCTCTCCATGGGTTTTTGTGAAACCATTCTTTCCTGGTTCTCCTTCTCTCTATCAAGACTGCTCCTTCTCAGTCTCCTTTGCTGGATCCTCATCCAAATCATGCTTGCTAACCTTGGGTGTCCCAAGGGCTTTATCAAGGCTCATTTTTATTTTCCTTTTAAGCTTTTTTTATTTGATGATCTTGCCAGTGTAAGAATTCAGTTATCATCTCTATTCAGATGATTCTCAAACATAGTATACTTATCTTGGCCTACCTTCTCTATTATCCTCCAGTTACACATTTCCAACTGCCTTTTAGATGTTTTGAATTGGATGTGCAAAGCTGAAGTCATTATCTTTTCCCTCAAACCTTCCATTCTAAATTTCTCTATTCCTGTTTCAGATACCACCATTCTCTTACCCAGTTTATTCTCTACTCCTTACTCTCAAACCTCCCTCTCTCCTTACCCCCCATGTCTAATCTATTACCTGTCAATTTTGCCTTTGGAACATCTCTTGCATATGCCTACTTCTCTCCTCTCTTAACTCTGCCACAGCCCTGATACAAAGCCCTCATCCCCTTATACCACCTGACTTATTGCAGTAGCCAGCAGGTTGGTCTATGGCCCCATGTCTCTTGTACTAGTCCATTCTCCATTCATTTGCCAAAGTGATCTTTCTAAAGTGAAAGTTCACCCATGTCAGCCACATATACAGTAAACTCCTGTGGCTCCCTATTATTTCCAGAATCATATACAAAATCCTTGTCATTCAAAACCTTTCATAACTTAGTTTTCCGTACCTACACCCCCACTAAGTACTCTGCCATCCAGTGACAGTGACCTTTTTGCTGTCTAGGAACATGATCCTTCCATCTCTCAGCTCCAGGACAGCTGTCCCTCATGCCTGAATGCTTTTTCATTTCTGCTCTCTGCTTTCTTTCAAATCTCAGAGTCTTTCTTTGTAGAGGAAGTATTTCCCGATCCCCCTTAATTCTAATGCCTCCTCTCTGATCAAGTTTATTCTGTATGTAGCTTGTATGTACGTTATCTCCTGTATTAGACTGAGAACTCCTTGAGAGCTAAAAACAGGGGCTGTTTTTACTTTTCTTTGTATTTCCAGCACTTGGCATAGTGTAACATAATAGATATTTAATAAATGTTTATTGATTGTCTAATATTACTTTCTATGCTATTATGGAAACATTTTGAAATTATAAACTGAATTATTTCATTTTTTAGATTTTGAAAAAGATCAAAGTAGTTTGTGGATATAGGGGATGCTGAGAGGGTCTACAAGGTCAAAATGATTTTCATAATCATACTCAGATATTATTTGCCTATTAAATACTAGTCTTTTTTTCCAACTATATTTCTTTGTGAAGCTGAATGTAGTATTTCATATACTTGAGCCAAAATAATATATTTTAACAGTTTGAATGCAAAAGCAGATTTGAGGTCTTCTGTTAAGCCCAACTTTAAGAGATTTGCAAAAAAATATGTAAAACAATGGCACTCCATAAAAATGTTTTTGTTAAAGTGTAATGGATTTGTTACTGTTTTCATGTAAGTTAATATATATTTTTTAAATATATCAGTTTTAATTTCTAATATGACATATATATGTGTATATATCAGTTGATATTAGCCACATAAACAAAGACTCAGTAATTTTTAAGAGTATAAAGGTATTTTGAGACCAGAAAGTTATCAAGTTTAAAAACCTCTGAAAAAGATGATGGGATGTCATATAGATCTTAATAAATGCTTGTTTATTAATCCCCATATCTAGTCCTATTTTCTCTTTCTTGAACTCCTATCCCAGCCATAACCTATCTAATGGACATTTCAGAGTGTTGGACCTTGAGATTTGAAAGATCTTAGTGGCAGGGAAGTGGCACAGTGGGTAGTGTGCCTGATCTGAAATCAGGAAGACCTAAGTTCAAATCTAAGCCTAGATATTTACTAGCTCTGTGAGCCTGGGCAAGTCATTTAACTTCTGGGTGCCTCAATTTCCCCATAGGTAAAATGTGGATACTAATAGCATTTACCTTTTAGGGTTGTTATAAAGATCAAAGGAGATAATACTTATAAAACTCTGACCCCTTTTCTAAGCTACTACCTTAGTTCAGGTCCTCATCATCTTTTGTCTAGATTTTTTATAATAGTCTCCTAATTAATCTCTAGTCTGGATGTCTCTCCCCACTCAAGTACAGTTCTCATTACAGCAGTCCCTTTTTTAATAAACTCTGGTGTCCCCTGACTGTCTCCAGAATAAAATATATTTTCTTGCTTAGCTTTTAAAGCTCATTTCCATCTAGACCCAACTTATATTCCCAGATTCAATGGAAATCACAGTGCCTGGTACAAAATAAGTGCTATATAAATGTTAGCTATTATTATTATTATTACCCTTGCTTTTGCTGTTACCCATCTTCCCTTTATCCACTTCCACATTCTTGAACTCTCAAATTCCTTAACTGATCATAATCTTTTGTCAGTCCAATCAGCCTTTCCCTATGCCTTAAGACCTTGTCCACTATTCTTCCTCTTCATACTGACCTCCAGTCCTTCCTTCTACCCCTCAGCTTTTTTCCAGGGCATCATTTCTGTACTGCCCACTCTTTCCTCCTTTATTTTGACTCTGGTAAACCATTTCAACTCCACACTTCTTTTACTTCCTTATCCTATTACAGATTATGCCATTCCAAGCTCCAGCCTTGTATTCCTTCTACCATCTACTACCTTGATCTCTATCTCATGTTACTGAATGGATCTGGAGAAAGTCACAAAACTATGCTTACTGGGTCCACTACAAATTCGGGGAATTATCTATTTAGACCTTTGCTTGATGAAAATCACTTTGGCACTTGAATGGAGGATGATTTAGAGTGGGGACAAAGTTGAGATCAGGAGACCAATTAACAGACCATTCTAGCAGGTGAGACAAGAAGTGGTAAGTGCCAAAACTAGTTTGGTAGCTATGTTAATCACTTAAGTATTTATTAAATTTGTCTATGTGCTAGGTACTTTGCTAAGCCTAGGGATAGATTAAAAGAAAAAACTCTAGTTCCTGCCTTTAAGCAGTTTATAGCTAATAGAGGAGACATCATGCAAAAAATTATACTTACAGTATGATTGAAATAAAAAGTGTTCCCACCATATGACTGCAATAAGGAATGGAGTGGGTAATAAAGATCATGAAATAATCTTCGAAGAAACTTTTCTGACAGAATGGGAAAAGGGACAGTCTGGAAGTAGGAGTGATCCCACTCTCCAGACCCAGTACTTTGGAGAGCATGAGGGTAGTGGAGAGAGGGGGCCAAGAATGCAATATCTTGAGAGAACTAGGTTTTTGTTATTGTAAGAAGATAGATTGGAATGTGACTGGATTCAAAATAAAAGAGAATTAAGTAGTAGAGTATGGGTAGGGTCTCTAGAGAGTTTGGTGGAATGAAAAAAAAAAGAGAATAGGACAGCATATAGTGCTAGATTTGGAGTCAAGAAGATCTGAGTTTAAAACTTCCCTTCAACACTTACTAGCCAAGTAGCCCTGGACTAACTTCAAGTTGCATTTTATAAACCTTAAAGGGATAGGTAAAGGGAAAGAGAATAAATATTTACATAGTGCACTATGCTAAGCACTTTACAATTATTTCTTTTGATCCTCACAACTCTGAGAGGTAGGTGTTATTATATTATTCCTATTTTACACCTAGTATGTATCTGAGGCAATTTTTTGAAGTTGGGTCTTGGTTCAGACACAGTGTTTTGTCCACTGCACCATTAGCTGCCTCAGAGAACTATATAAATGCTAGCTTTAAACTGTTAGCTTTTTAGATTGTGGAAGTATATAGGACCAAGGTAGATAAGGGTTGAGAGTATTGGGAGAAAAAGAAGAGAAGTTAGTCACTTCTGCCGATACTTACTGAATGACAGGGCTAAAGTAAACAAGAGCAAGGAAATTACCTTCATTAGTCTGAAGAGTGACCAGTTGAGAAAGGATTCCATTCTTTAGGGTCCCATGATGATTAAACACAATCAGTATGGACCTTCAGTGCTCCTTACTCAGAGTCCCTGATTCTCCTATAGTTATGAAAGCCTGCTGGTGGAGGAAGACATTCAGTATAAGTCAACAATATGGCATGATGTCAATGCATTAAGAGAGGCATTTTTTCCAAAAATAAGACTTCTGTACTATGCTCTGATTAGACTAAATCTGGAATGTTATATTTACTTTGGGACATCTTGGTTTTAGAAGGATATTGATAAGGAAATCCAGAATGAAGTTTATAGCTTTTTATGACTCCAGTTTTTATACAGGACACATTTTCATTGCCTTCTATGTGCCACTTAGTTTAATTAAATATTACATCTTGAAATGCAGTCTCTCTTTCCCTTTGCCTCTTAAAATTATTAGTTTCTTTCAGGTTTCAGCTCAGGTACCACATCCTCCTACAATAGAGGCTTTTTCTGATCTCCCCCAGCTTCTAGTCTTTCCACCCTCCCCCTCCGCATTACCTTATATTTATTTTGTATATACTGTGGGCATGTAAACTTCTTTAGCATGGGCATTGGTTAATTTTTTGTCTTCATAGGTTTTTAATTAATTTTTGATGATTGATTGTTCACAAGGCACAAGGCTAAGAGCTTTAGTTAAAAGCAAAAATGAAACAAGCCTTGATCTCAGGGAGCTTATAGTTTATTGGAGACTTCTTCCTGAAACAGTAGGCCTATTTTTTAATACCAGTGTTCCTCCAGATTGTTATTTCATTTGTTACTCTATGATAATTTCTATTGGTGCTATCTTCTCTCATTTATAGAACTTTTAAAAACTACATTGAATATTGATACTCTTTGAATAATGGGAAGAAGCTATCTAGTAGAAGAATCAATTGGACAATACCTTTTAAACTTCAACAATCCTGAAAAGGCTTTTGTCTCAGGTCTTTTGATAGGACAGGTATGTATATTTTAGTTGCATATTAATTAATGGAACTTAGCTTTTGGGGCTAAAAGTATGATACAATGTATTGAACACTCATGGTCTTAATTAGAACTAGCTTTAGGTAAAATGATTCCCTTGCATCCCCTTTTCTTTACCATCTTTTCCTCATCCTTCCATTTCTCATACTCTCCTTTCCAACTCCTATTTAAAAAGACAGTTTCTGTTTAAGTGGAAAAATAGTTTGTAAATGTTCTTTTAACTATTAATTTATTAGAAGCAAGTGGTTTATTTCATGAATTGCTTCTAAAGTCTGTCTGTTCTGTCCCTCCTCTTCCTATATATTTTCCTACCTTGCTTTTTATTTTTATTGATCTTACCTTCATTTTCATTCTTTCTTGTTTATCTTTTTCTTTGCTCCTTAACTCCTCACACTTTCTCCTCTCCCTCTGTGGATAAATTCTTTCTTATATTTCGATGTGATGGAAAGAACACTGGACTTGGAGCCAGGATAGACTTGGGCTAGAATTCCAGCTCTGATATTGACTACCTTTGTAATTCTGGGACTCTTGGCATATGGCTGGATAATAACATCCCCAACAAGCAGGAGGGAACATTCTAGTCAAGCATGAGTTGGACTAGATGGCTTCTGAGCCTCTTTCAAACTCTTGAGACTCTATGAATCCAGTAGCAGGAAATCTTGCAGATTGAAGCTTTTTAAAATTCTTTTTTATTATTATTATGAACTTGACAAACAGAGAAAAAAAGAAAAAGAAGATTCTGTAAAATACCATGAGTCTCTATTAAGTTCAACTTGAATTTTTTAAAAGTATATATTACATTTGGTACATTACTTTCAACATTGTCCTGCTTATGTGTTCCTTTCTAAATTTCCTGCTCTCTTTTACTCATTCTGCTCATTTCATTCTACATTGGTGCATAGGATTGTGATCATTAGATCACATATTTAGAGGTGGCCATCATGCAAGAACTATGAAGTTTATTTGAAACCATCCTTTTTGTCATTTCCTACTGTTCAGTAATTTTCCCTTACATTCATATGCCATAATTTGTTCAGCCATTTTTCATTTAACGCTATAAGCAAAAGTGTTATGAGGTTGAGGTATTAAAATAATAACATTATATTTGGTAACTAATTTGAAAAATAAGAAATTTGTTTCACTGTAAGTTTAATTACAACATGAATAAATTAATTGGTACATTTATATTATTTCCTTTATTCATGCAATGGCTGTATTCTTTAATTAGATGCCACTGATTGTTTGTTTTTTTTTTTACTTTTATAATTTTATTTTTTATTGTAAACATAAGTAATCAACCAACACAAATATTTTAGTAGATCCCCCCCAAAAAACCCAGAAAAGATTGCATATAAAACCATTAACCTCTATTACCTAATTTGTTTTAGAAAAGTGACCATTACATTTAACAAGGTAGAAATAAAATTGCCATTTATGTTTTATTTTTAAGTGTTCTTCACAAAAAGATTATGTAGTTCTTGCCACTAGAACACCACCCAGAGAAGATCAGAATGAGGATACAAGATCTTCCCAATCAAAGCTGGATGATTTAGATGAAGAATGGGCTACAACGCATGCCAATCAGGTTGTATTATTATAAAATACATATATATTATGATAGTATCTGTATTACAAATTACTTATTACATTTATGAAATTACACAATATTTATTAACATAAAATTAAGTCAGCATTTTGTTTGATTAATTACCTAAAGCTGAACTGGAATTTTCCAATATTTATTTTCAACTTTAAAAAACTGCCATCATATATAATTAATAATGATATATTTATGCATGTGTATATTCTTTTTCTTGTGGGTTATTTGTATCCATTTTTATCTCACTCTAGCTTCTTCCTCTCCCCAACCCCCAAACTCCTCGTTGTTAAAATATTTTCTTTGCCCAGTTATAGTATGCTTAGTCCCATGCAAACTCACCCCAACCCTGCACAAATAATTCATCATCTAATAACTAGCTTACTTATGAAGAGTTTCTTCACATTTATTTAGGTTGGTCCTTAAAAAGCAGATACAATTTTTGTTGCAATGGTACTTGAAGCCTTTCCATCAAAGTAGACCCTGCCAGAGTTGCCATTGCTTGACATAGTCTTCTAGAACCCAGGATCACTTTATGCCATTATGAGACATAGGAGTAGAATTTTATGGGAGACATAAGAATATTAGCATGAGAAAAGTCTAATTAGGATGGTAAATCTGCTCTATAAAAGTTGTATAATGCATTCTAAATTCAAATGAAATATTTAGATTATATTTACAAAAGGCACATGTGCTAGTATGGATTAAAGTTTGACTATTATTTAATACTGCTAACAAAATTTGGAAATAGAATAAATGCTAAATTTGCATTGAAATTTAATATGGAAAACCCAATAGGAATTTCCAAATATACTGTAAAAAAATTTAACTATTTGGCAGAAATAGATGAGACAATTAGTCCATATTTGTGTAAAAAATAGACTCGAATACAGGACTACAATCCCCATGAGCCTTTGCTCCACTTCCCCAGAATGCCTTGTAATCTCACCTGGGCCGAGATCGAGAAGATATTTAAGCAAAGGCTTTTGAAGGGCTCGGCCCCCTTTTGGACTTCCGTTTTTGGAGCAGAGGTCTCTTCCATGATGTGAGGTTATTTTGTCTAGGCCTCTGGCCTAGGCACATGTTTCATACTTGTATATTCTTAATCTTTAACCTTTAATAAACCTCTAAAAAATATATATTCCTTGCAGAGAGAAACTAATTTCTACCTGCCTCAGTCTCCCCCTCTCCCCTAAATTTTAATCTTTACAGTTGTAACTAACTTTTTTTTAGGAGTTCAAAAATCTTATGCTTATTTTAAATGCTTATTTTGGATTTAATCATTAATAGATTCAAATGTTTCAATAAACAAAGATCTTTCCTTTGTATGAGAGCAATAGAGTACTTTTAAGTTTCTTTGAAGGCTAAATATTTGTTTATTTTTAATTGGATAGTGCCAGGTCTTCACTGCAATATTTCTCATTACTTATTTCTTGCTAAAAAGCAAAATTTTTATATGTGTATACTATACGTATATTTATTTAGTTTAAAAGTATTTCATTCTAAGGTGGTCTCAATTATTAGGTGGTCTCATGGCACAAATACCACAGGCAGAATATTTCAAAATACTAAGAGGACAGTGAACTCAGTGGCTCTGTTATACTTGGCTAACATAAATTTCTTAATACTAACATCAATATCCTCTCATATCTTGGACAATACTTAAAATAGTAGATGCCTCTAATGTACTATTGGTGGAGCTGTGAACTGATATAACCATTCTGGAGAGCAATATGGAACCATACCCAAAGGGCCATAAAACTATGCATACTCTGATTCAGCAATACCACCACTGTTGGATTTGTATTGCAGAGCAATCAGAGATAGGGGGAAAAGGACCTACTTGTACAAAAATATTTCTAGCAACTCTTTTTGTGCTGGCAAAGAACTGGTAAATGAGGGGTTGTCCATCACTTGTGAATGAGTTGTAGTATATGACTATAATGGAATACTATTGTGCCATAAGAAATAATGAATGAAATAAGTTCAGAAAGCCTGATGCAAAGTGAGTGAGCATAACTAAAACAGTGTATGCAGTAACATATTGTACAATGATCAGCTGTGAAGGACTAAACTATTAACAGCAAAGCAGGGTTCCAAGATAACTCCAAGCCAAAAAAAGAACTGTTAAAGTCTGCTTACAGATCAAAATATGCCATCTTTCACTTTACTTCCCTCCATGAATTTTTTATTGTATGTGTGATATGTGCCTTCTTTCATGGCATGAGGAATGTGGAAATAAGTGTTTCATGAAAGCACTGGTATAACCTATATCAGAACATTGATCACCTTGGGAAGAGATAGGGAAGGATGGAGGGTGAGAGAAAATCTGAATTGCAAAATATTAGAAAACTATTGTCAAAATTTGTTTCTACATGTAATTTTAAATTTTTTGGAAAAATTAAAAAAAGTAGCTGCTCAGTAAATACTTTAATAGATGGAAGAATTAATGAATTTCCAGTTTAACAAATAAGAATTGATTACAAGCAAAAAATCATTATGTTAATTAATATTTTAATTTCTTTCTTCACTTAGGTATCTAGAATGCTACCAGGAGGGTTATTAGTTCTTGGAATATTTATTATTACTACTCCAGATCTTGGGAAAGATGTTCAGAATGCCCTACGCAGGGTAGGTACCAACATATGAACAATTCTTAATGTGTTTTGGATGTGTATGGTTTTAATAAAATATAATTTAATACTCTGGTCCCTGGATGTGTTTGGGTTATGCTCACAATATTTTATGGGTTTGAATTAAAATAAAATACATATGTTTTCAAATCTAGTTGCAAGTCATTCATTTAAATACTTGCCTGTTATGTGCAAGGTTCCCTGTTGAACTTTGTGGAGATACAAACCAAAATCATAGTCGTTGTTGCTTTCAGGGAGCTTATTCTCTACTATCGTGATCAGCATATATATATATATATATATATATATATATATATATATATATATATATATATATATAGTTAGGTAAAGAAAAGATATTTGAGGAAGAGAAACCACTAATAAGTAAAAGGTGATTTTTACCAACGAGGTGACAAATACCAATGCTGAGCCTTGAAGGAAGGGGGGGGTGTAAATACAGAGGAAGGCATTCTAGACATGAGAAAAATACCTCTCAAGTGCTCTCATTTGGGAGGTAGAAAACTAAAGTTAGAAGGTGGTAGATAAGCCAATTTGACTGGAACTTAGAGTAAATGAAGTAGAACATGAAATAGGGATGGAAAGGTAGGTTCATTGTGATTTATAGAGGGCTTTCATCCCCACATTAAGGGATTCCCTTTTGAATTACTGAATGTAATCTAGCTTTACATGTGCACCTTGCTTGCCAGAGGATTGTTATAAATATTAGGGAGACAGGTGCAGGAATTGTGGAAATTGAGTAAACTACACTGACTGTTCCTTGTGACTCAACTCTGGATATAGCTGACTTCCCTTTCTATTCATTTATGAGTCTAGTCCAATTTGTGTTTTTAAAAAACTTTATTCAATTATGGGAAATGTTTAAAAAAAATCTTTATTGCATTATTTCCACCTAGCCCTGCTTGGTCAGGGAGCTAGACCACCTCTGTCTATGTTTTGCTTAAGAGTCCTTTAAATAAGAACCTAAGTTATGCTAACTGGAAACCCTAATTTCTCACAATTAAGCATCACAAACAACCCATATGTCTTGTCTGAAAACTGAACCTATACTGTCAATTGTTTCCTTGTTCTTTTCATTGCATACTGACACTTTAGCATTTGGGGGCAGGTTTGGGACACTTCTTTTTCTGGTTTCAGGAAATTATACCTGTTTGCTCTCCTCCTTCCAAATCTGAAAGCCCCAAATCTTTCCCTTGATTAGAAATCAAATAACTTAATCTTGTATCATGGTTTATGTCGAATTGTTTTCTTTTAATGCATAAAAATCTGTCTCCCCCATATTCATTGTTCAATGCCAAGCCAAGGAGGCCTGGTCCCAAATTATTATGCAATTGGCATACATTGCTTAATAAAATGAGGCAATCAGAAATTTTTGTTTTCTCAATCAAATTTGTTTGGTCAGCTAAACAAGTGACAGAATCAAACATAATTTTCCCTTTTGTACCTAACAGTTGTGTGACTCTTTATATATAACCTATATCAAAAATTTTGGAAGCTTTGTGAGTTTCCATTGTACAACTAGATTCTCATGAAGTGCTTTTGAAGAATTTGTTTTAAGTTAGCTAATTTTTCATTTCATTTCCAACAACATATCTCTCCTGTATTTTCATTCAGTTACCAGTTGTATAAAATTAATTTGTTTAACCTATTTTAGATGAAAATAATAGAATTTAATTTGAATAGAATTTATTCAATTAATTATTTACATTTACTTGAATGCTCCTAAATAATCAGTTATTTTAAGTCCAAAAAAGATAGTAGTTGAAATCCTTATTGTATTTTAGAATCAACATACAATGGTATGGTAAGAAAAGGAAAGAAAAATCATTGATTTTTTAAATTTCTTCCTCAGCTACTATTTGCCGTGGAAAAATCGATAGCTAAAAGGAGACTATGGAATCTCTCAGAAAATGATGTCTCAGACCGAGTCACACTTCATGTTTGCTCATCTACCAAAAAGTATCTTTTTAAATTGGAAGTTTAATATTTTAATGTGCTACTAAAATTGTATTAATAAATTTAGTTAATATATCATTATTTGCAAAATTATACATACTGTATATACTTTTTAAATCATACTTGATTTATAGGCAGTGCCTGATTTATAAATACCCACTTCATGAATGGACAACTTAGAAGTCCATGATTCTAACCTTCATGGGGAAAATTGTTCCTTCTTTATTAATTCAGTTTAATTCCTGGGCAGCTAAGTGGTAAAGTGGATAAAACATTGGACCTGGAATCAGAAAGAGATCCTAAGTAAAATCCTTTCCTAGGTACTTAGCTAGCTGTATGTAATAACCTTTAAAACCACTTAACTTCTGTTGTGAGGATAAAAATGAGATAATATTTATGAAGTACCTTGCAAATCTTAAAATACTATGTTTTTTGCTGGCTATTAATTAAAAGTAAGGGAAAAAGTATTTGTCTATAGATTTATCTGCTACTTTACAGATATAAAGTTTAAAAATTCTTGGCATCCAAAGGAACCTGTTCTCTTCCCTCCCATTTCCTTTTATTACTTGGGTAGAAGGGAGAGCACAGAAGGGTAACTGGCCTCTTGAACTGAAATTTCTGGATGTTTTCATAGAAACAGTATTATATGTGCTGACTTAAAAAGTATTATACCAATCTTTTTGTAATAAAATAGCAATCGCTTTGAAAATTTTAAAAGACGCATATGTAAAGGGTAAGTAGTCCTCAGTTTACAGTTAATTCAGAAACACATTTTCCCACAGAGCCAGTATAATGAATAGTGGTTAATTTTCCAAAGTATCCCACACAAGTTTAATTCATAATACAAAAATGTGTTACAAAAATTAACTGTAAACTGAGGACTACTTACCCTTAAGACAAAGGATATCTATCCATATTTACATGTATCTTTTGAAATTTTCAAAGTGATTGCTATTTTATTACATAAAGATAATAGATGATAAAATTAAAGCAAGAGGAAACCTATTCTCTCAATTACATGGGCAAAATTGCTGACTTTGGATACCAGCAATTTAAGTAATATAATTTTGCAACCTGATATGCCCTTAACTTGTGCTGGATGGCCCCTACAAGAAGAACTAGAAGCAACTGGTGAAAATGGCAGAGAGGGATATTTCAGCTTGATAGAAAATAACTTACTGACAATTAGAACTATTTAGAAATGAAAAAGTTTGCTTCAGAGAGAGGTGGATATAGTCCCATTACTGAAAGCATTCATGTCCCATCACTGGAGGTGTCTTATCACTGCAAGCATTCATGAACAGATTAGATGACCAGTTGTTTGTTTGTTTTAAGAAAATAAAAAGTTTATTATCAGTGGATGGACAATTGCCAGATGGCTCAAGCAACTCAGTGGGCCAAATGGAGATGCACAGGTATATAGGGTTTTACACAGCATTAGGATGGGTGGTAAAAAGAAATTCTTGGGTGAAGCTGCTCAGCTACTTTCCTTTAAAAGCAATTGTTTTTTTTTTTTGAAGATTTTCTTATTGTCATGCAAAATACACTTCATATTGGTCATGGTTGTAAGAGCAAAGTCATACATAACCAAGTCCCCAAGATAAAACCAAAAATACATTAATGTGAAAGATGACTTCAACAGTTCTTTATCTAGAGTTGGATAGCATTCCCATTACAAACCTTTCAGGATTGTCCCAGATCAGTGCATTGCAGAGAGTAGTCAATTTTTCACAGATAATCATCATCCATTATTGCTGGTGCTGTGTACAATGTTCTCCCACTTCTGCTTATTTCACTCTGCATCAGTTCTGCAATCTTTCCAGCTTTTTCTGAAATCATATTGCTTATTATTTCTTATAGCACAATAGGATCCCATTACCAACATACACCACACTTTGTTCAGCCATTCCCCAGTTGTTGGACATCCCCTCAATTTCCAATTCTTTGCCACCACAAAAAGAGAAGCTATGAATATTTTTGTACAAGTGGGTCTTTGGGTTACAGACCCAATAATGGTATTACTGGATCAAAAGGTATGCATGGTTTTATAACCTTTGGGTATAGTTCCAAATTGCTCTCCAGAATGGTTGGATCAGTTCACAACTCCAACAATGTAGTAGTGTCCCAATTTTGCCACATCCCCTCCAACATTTACCACTTTAGTGCCATATTGACCAAACTGATAGGTGTGAAGTGGTACCTCAGCATTATTTTAATTAAAGCAATTGGTTTGTGTTTTTTTTTTCTTACAATAATTTTCCATGGCATGCTTCATCATGCATTATCTAGAATTGTGATTCATCATGATTTGGATTAAAATTCTTGAGTTTTTCAAAATTACGTCTTGACAATATTATCATGATATATGTCATTCTTTCTCTGTTCACTTTATTCTGAAACAGTTTATACAAATCTTTCAAGGTTTTTCTGAAACCATTCCTTTTGTCATTTCTTAAAACAGTAATGCAGCTTAATATAATTTGTTCAGCCATTTCCCAATTGATATTTACTCCCTTAGTTTCTTCTTTGTCATTACAAAGCTGCTATAATAATTATTTGTGTACCTGTGTGCCTTTTCCTTTTTTGCTTTATAATGCTACTAATTATTTTTGGATAATAGCTCTAGTAGTATTGTTTGGTCAAAGTTTATGCACAAATTTGACCAATGCACAGCTCCACTAATGTGTTAATGTGCTTTTTCAGCCTTTCTAACATTTGTTATTATTTTTTTCAATTTTGCCAACTTAATGGATATGCGGTAGAACCCCAGAGCCCCTTTAATTTGCATTTCTCTAGTGATTAGTGATTTGGAGCATTTTTTGATATGACTTGATAACTTTAATTTCTTCTTTTGAAAATTAGCTGTTCATATTCTTTGACCATTTACCAGTTAGGAGTGGTTCTTATTCTTATAAATTTGAGTCAGTTCTTTATAGAAATTGGAAATGAGAAATTTATCTCTTTCAGAGAAACTTAATATAAATGTTTATCCTCAATTAACCATTTTCCTTCTAATATTAGCTGTTGGTTTTGTTTGTAGAGAAGACTTTAATCAAAATTCTCTAATTTATCGTCTATAATCCTTAACCTCCTTTGGTCACAAACTCTTCCCCTATTCATAAATCCAAAAGATAATTTCCTTATTGCTCCTCTGGTTTGTTTATGATATGACCTTTTACATCTAAGTTGTATATCCTTTTGGAGCTTATCTTGGTATGGTGTGAGATGTTGCTACAGTCAAATCCGCTAGACTGTTTTCTAGGTTTCTCAGGAATTTTTATTTAAAGTTTTTACCCTAGTATTATAGTCTTTGGATTTATCCAATGCTTGGCTACTACATTCATTTGCTTGTACCAAATGTCTTCCATTAACTGACTTCTCTCTGGTAAAAAAAAAAATGTTTTTAACTTTTTTTAAAGCCACATCATTTTAACTGTTTTTTCCTCTGTAAGGACTTTTGACTAAGATCAAGTATAATTTTAAGATCTGGTCCTGCTTGCCTTGCTGTCTTCCCACTTATTTTTTCTTTTTCTATCATTTCTGCTTAAGATTCTTGGTCGTCTATTATCCAAATACATTTTATCATTTTTTCTAGTTCTATAAGTAGTTGGTATGACATGATTTAATGAATTAATTTAGGTTCTATTGTTATTTTTATTACACTGATTTAGTATACCCATGAACATTGAATATTTTCCCATCTGTTTTTAGGTCTGCCTTTATTTCTATAAATAATGTCTTATAGTCGTATTCATATAGTTAATGTGTGTCTTGGCAAATAGACTATTTTAACATATTCTATAGTTATTTTTAAATGGAATTTCTCCTATCCCATCCTGCTAGGTTTTTGTTGGTAATAAATAGACATTCTGATGACTCATGGAGATTTATTTTATATGCAGAAATTGGCTGAAGTTATTCTTAAAGTTTTTGTTCACTTTCTAGTGTTCTCTAAGTGAAGCACCATATATTCAAAAAATGTTGGATGTTTTTTTCCTCCTTTGTCTATGCTGATTAAAACTCTTTATTTCTTTTTCTTATTATTGTAGCTAGCCTTCTAACTCTATCAAATTATAGTGGTGGTAACAGCCACTTTAGCACTGATCTTATTGGAAAGTCCTGTAGCTTATCCCCATCACATATAATTCTGGCTGACAGTTTTATTTTTCTTACTATTTATTCTTTTTTATAGCCTTTACTTTCTGACTTAGAATAAATACTAAGTATTGGTTCCAAGGCAGACAAATGGTAAAGACTAGGCATTTGGAATAAATTGATATGCCCAGTCATACTGCTAGAAAGTATCTGAGGTCAAATTTGGACTCAGGACCTCCCATCTTTGGGCCTGGCTCTCAATCCACTTTGCTATCCAGTTACTCAACTGTCTGTCTACTGAGCCACATAGCTGCCCCTTGGTCTTGGTTTTATATAGATCAGTGATGGTGAACCTATGGCATGGGTGCCAAAGTTTGGCATGCAGAGTGTTCTCTGTGGGCACATGACTCCCCCACACACACACCCCAAGTTCATCACTTTAAAGGCAGAGGGACTAGGGCAGAGCTGCCTTCCCTCCCTCTTTCCACCATTTCTGACAACATTTTTTCACATCTCCTGCCCCTTTGCCCAGCAGCCCAATGGGAGCGCTTCATCCCTTTCCTGTATGGGGTAACGGGGATGGGGCAGGGCACTTGGTCTCTGGAGGGGATGGTCAGGGCACTTGGTCTTATGGGTGGAGTGGGAGCAGGGCTCGGCACTCTATCTCTAAAAAGTTCACCATTACTGAATAGATACTACTTACCATATTAAAAGATCCACTTATTTTGATGTTTCCTAATGCATTGTGTTGGTTTTTTTTTTTTTTAAATAGAACTGGGTATTATATTTTGTCAAAAGCTTTTCCACATCTCTTGATATAATCATATGTTTTTTGATGTATTTGTTAAAATAGTATATTTGTTTTATAGTTTTGAACTGATTCTGCATTCCTGATATATACCCAGACTGTTCATAGCATATGTTTTACAGTATATATTTTCTCTAGTCTTTTTGTTAATATTTTATTTAAAATTTGTGTAATGACATTCATTAGGGATATTAACTATAGTTTCTTTTATTTATATTGATTCTTCCTGATTTAAGATATTTCTTTACTCTAACATGCTACCCCAGTAATTTTGAGAAGGAACTACAAAGAAGAGGAAATTTTAAATGGAAAGTTATAGAGATATGATTGATTTTTACTGCATTCTAAAGATGATGTTAATTTTCTTAAATTTAAAATTGTATTATTTGATTTTAAAATAGATCTTAGTAATTCTTCTTTTCCTTTTGTTTGAATCTGTCAAATATTTACTTCATTTGGATTTCCTTAATTAGTCAAGAATACTTTGTCGAACTTATGATATTCGTGATCCAAAGGTAAGATATATTTTATCTCTATCCAGTTTATCTTGAAATCAGTTTTTTTTTAATTCTCTTTTAATAATTAGTTTCAGTGTATTTAGTTCAGCATGCTACTTTCTTTTGATGTGGAAAGTGAGCTAGAGTCCTTCTTAACATTTGAATATAATTAGCATTCTTCATTTCACTATATTAATAAACATGCTTGGAAGCATTTCAGATATATAAAAAAATATTTAAGATACATTTTTGATCATCAGAGAGAGGAAAATTCCTCAGGGTTAAGCAGCTATTAGATTTAAAGAGTGTATAAAATACTAACCCTCATTCTAATTATTAGAAAATAATCCTAGAGAGGTCAGATCAGTTCTTCAATATGACCTAGTAAGTGCCAGAGCCCATCAAGGTCCTCTCTACTATTCCGTGCTAGATTTTAAAAATTTTAGGTGAAGAAACATTTAATCCTAGAGTTTATGCTAGGGATTGACCTCTTTTCCAGTGTTTTTAAAATACCATTTTGTGAAGAGCCAATTTATATTTAGATATAATTTTTGTAATTGATGCCAGAGGTTTTATACCAATCATCTTTAAATTGTATAATTTAATCCCAAACAAAAAGATTAATAAATAATACTTTGTTTCCTTAAAATGCTTATTATAAAACCCATTTATAGCTTAGCAACTGGTATAGGCAATCTTTAGCTATTGTAACTTACAATATAACTAATTAACCACCTACTTAATTTGCTAGAAAAACAATTTGATGCTATGGGGACACTAGTATATGACTTAAAGGGAGGCCAAGATGAGAGGAAGGAGAGCAAAAGAGTAAGGTTTAGTTTAGGTGAAATTCTGCTGATCTGGATCATTAATTAAAGAGAGCATGCCATGGGGGTATCTAGGTGCCTCAATGGACAGAGAGCCATGCCTGGTGACAGGAGGTCCTGGGTTCCAGTCTGGCCTCAGACACTTCCTAACTGTGTGACCCTTGGCCATTATTGCCTAGCCCTCACCGCTCTTCTGCCTTAGAATCAGTAATAGAAGGTAAGGGTTGAAAGAGAAAGAGAGAAAGCATGCCAGGACACTTCAGGAGGGACTTTATACTTTTCTGATGTGGGTGGCAGTTTGACCTAATCGCAGGCTCTGGTGGCTAGGACTACAGAATTTGTCTATTGATTAGTCAGACAGTCAACAAGCACTTATTAAGCACATAATATATGGCAGGCACTATGCTTATTAAACTTTATAGATGAGTCCTCATATAGGTATAGAGTCATTCCTTTACATATTTAAAGGTATACCAGTAATAATTTGCTGACATCACTCTCACCCTTACCCATAATTTATAATGTTTTCATTTTACAGATGAAGTAGTTGAGGTGTGGTAAAATCAAAGTCCCACACTGCCAGACTGTATTTTTGGTCATTCAGCTAGCATTTATTACCTGCTGTGTTCTAGGAATTGCACAAAACATTGGAGATACAAAGACAAAAAATAAGTCCTTTCTTTCAAGGACCCCATAGTCTAATGGGGGGACAAGATGCAAATAACTAAGTACAAACATTCTATATTTAGGTGGGTGTATTTTCAAGAGGAAGGCACTAATATTAAGGAGTTATGTTTTTATTTTTATAAGTTTATTTTCTTAGGAAAAAATGTCATTTGAATATTTGTCTGTCAGAGAGAGAGGGAGATTAAACCATAGGTCTGAAGTTCACTTAATGACAGTCTGCTGAAATAACCCAGATAACCTTAAAGCTCAGTGAAGGTAGGGAATCATAGGATCTGGAGCTAATAGGAATGAGAAAAACCAACCTTATTTTACTGATGAAGATATGGCCTGCTGATAAATCAGATATCTCATTGTTAAAAGGAAATTTCAACCATCTTTGCTGTCCACCATATGGATCAGTCTACAAATGATAATTCCTATGCACATATACACAAATACATATATTCAAGGATATTTTTTTCCACAGAGTGGGAAAAATAAATATATTAAAGTTATGCCAGTTCTCACATTTTTTGTAAATCTTTAGAGCTGCTTTCTAATACAATTTTAAATTGCTACAAGGCAATTTCGTTTACACTTAAATTTTTTCTTTAAACAAAATTGTATTTTTTAGGCATAGTATTAAGTTGTTTCCTATTTAGGTCTTTAAATTTTCTAAATGGCTACTTATGAAAAAATCTACTACAATACTTTACTTTGGTGGAGTGGCATTAGAAATATGTATCTTTTACTCAGTTATAAACAGAAAATAGAATCCATCTCTCACCTGATCCTAGCATTCTGATTTCCTTAAGTTCTTTAACATGTGGAAAAAAAACAAAAACAAAAACCTTAGCTTCAATCTTAGAATCAATACTGTGTATTGGTTCTAAGGAAGAAGAGTGGTAAGGGCTAGGCAACAAGGATTAAGTGACTTGCCCAGGGTCACACAGCTAGGAACTGTCTGAGGTCAGATTTGAACACAGGACCTCCTGTCTCTAGGCCTGGCTCTCAATCCACTGAACCATCCAGCTGCTCCTAGTTCTATAACATTTTAAAGGTTCTATACTAAAGAAGCTTATTATTATTTGTAGTATATCCCTGTCAGAGATGCTTAAACTTTGTGTCTTGCTTAGAGTTTCTAGACTCTTGTGTTTACAAAATAGAACTTTGAGCTGTTTGGCATGGCAGATATATAGGCTCTGTACACAGTAGGCATGCAATAAATATGTGTCAATACATATCAACAGTAAAAAAATTGTACTTATGGGAGGTATACCCATTGTGACTTCTGGCATGATAACTCATGTCTACCCTCTTCCCTCTGCTCTGTCTTGAGAACAGAAGATACAATAGGACCCACAAAATAGGGAACTTCAATATGTGCTTCAAACTCTGGAAGCTTGGTTCTAGGGATAACTTTGCTTTGTGAAATCTGACCATCAAGACATCTCAGAGTTAATAATGGACCTTAGAAATCTAGATAGAAAATTACATTGAATTTTCATTTCAGAATAGGAATGTCATGTTTAAGGAAATCTGGAAAAGTTTGAAAGCTTACTGTCCTGGAGCACAACTGCTTTTCCTTGTGCTTTTTATTATTTATTGATACATATTATATTTTTATTTCAAGTAAATCATTTCATGTGTATTTTTATATTCCAATCTTGGTTCCCCTTTCATCACTTCTAGAGTTCAGCAAAACCTGCAGACTGGAAATATCAAAATGGACTATCTTCTTCATGGCTTTCTTTAGATTGTAAAATTCATGTTAATATTCATGTCCCACTTTCAACAACAACTGCCAACTATCCCCTGGAGAAAAATACAAAGGTAATAAATAAAATGAAACTCAAAATACTACTAAATACCTCTTGCGTATATTATCTTTCTTTTCCGTTATTTGATACCATTATGCAGTGATTTGTGGTGTCTGTGGCTTATTTCTCCATGTAGATTATAAGTGCTTTGATGGGAGGGTTAACTAACCAGTGCCTTATGGTTGTTTTTGTTTCTTGCACATTTTTGCCCTTCCCATTAATGAGAGAACTCTTTGAAACGATTTGATATTTTTCATTTCATGTAGTCTTTTATATAGTATTTTATGTCCTTTTTATTTTTTCAGATTTTTGAATTGAATAGATATTTGTGGTTAACCTTTTGTTTTATATTTTATATGCCTTTAAAGATATTTATATACATTTTAGATATATAATTATGTACCTTATATTTTTGTTAAGGAGAGAAGCTTAAGAATTAGAGGTTTTTTATGTGTGGAGGAGATAAAGATTGGGTAGATACAATGCAATTTATTTTAACAATTGCAAAAATATTATCTTACTATTAAATTGCCAATGCTTTTAGTTTTTTAAGTACTTTGTAAACATGGAAGGCAGAAATCTAATAAAATTGAAATTATTTAATATCTGCTATAACTAGATGTTTTTCTTTTTAAGAATGGACTTGCACGGTGGGCCAAGCAAATCGAAGGCGGTGTATATTTGATCAATGGACAAGTTAAAGAAGAAGACTGTGAACTGCTAGAGGGACAGGTGAATTTAGGAAATTATCATATTGCTATTAAATGACTTAAAATATTTCCTTTACATGAAAAATAATGTATGTCAGTAAATATTCCAACAAAATCTATAGAATTTATCTATTATTTCTTCCCAGTATTTCTAAGGATTTGTACCTTAAAATGTGATTAAGGCCTAATGGACTAATTAGAATATGGTGCAGACTTGGAAGACCTGCTGGAAGCACCATAATAATAGCTCGCATTTTCCTTAGCCTGTAACTAGTCCTAGAGACCCTAACTTAAAACCTATTTTAGTGAATTAATTGAAGTAGAGAAAGTAGGGAAGGCGATTGATTATTCAAATTTTTTCAAAAATCTTGGTTTTAACATATAGTTTACAAATTTCACCCCCAGAATGCTATTTCTTGTGATTTTTATAATAAACAACACTATATGTACTATTTCTGTAAGAGTGCTTTTCCCTTAACATATATATAAATAAAATTTTTAAGCCTACAATATTTTACAAATTCTTACCTTTTAAAACTATTCAAGTCTATCAATAAAAATTCCTAAGTTGTCTTTTTAAAACTTTCAAAAAACTATTTATTGCTGAAAAAATTACTGTTTTAATTATTTTTTTTCTTTCAGAAGAAGTCTTCTAGAGGAAATACTCAAACTACTAGTCAAACTTTTGATGTCAGAGTTCTAACACAACTGGTAAATATTAGAAAATACTACTAATCTAAAACTTTTCAGAAAGTCATGTGGCAGAAACAATGACTATTCTGGAGTTTATTATATTTAGAGTCATAGCATTTCAGAACTTAGAAATTATGAGTTTCTCAACCATGAGAATAGTTTACTTTTTAGGTAACTCACAGAGCTATCATTTTCCTGAAACTTTTTCTGACTACATCCTTAGCCCTAAATCCTTGAGCATTTAAGGTGAACCCTTTAGAGACAGAGTCCTAAGCCCCACCCCTATCCTACACCTCCAGACCAAGTGTATGCCTGCCCCCTCTAGAGACCATGTTCTGTGCCCCTCCCACCCACATGCTGCGTATACCCTGTAAAGATGAATTTAGAGTTGTGACTTTAAATCTAGATTTAAATGGTTGCCAAATAAAATTCCGAAGTCAGTTTGGAAATTTATGATAATTTAATTAATATAGAGGGAAAGAATTTAAGGAGAAGAGAGAAGGAGAGGAAAAAGAGTTAATTTAAACTACTCTGGCTCAGGCTGAGCCAGGGAGGACTTAAAGGCCCTGGCCAAAGGGGCCTCCCTGAGCCCAAGGGAAAAGGAAGTCAGTCTTATCACTCACCACGAGACAGTCTGAAGGAAGCTGTCTGAGTGAGCTCCTCCAGGCTGAGTTCCAGGATCGAACTGGCACCCAGGCTGCTCACAGGAAGTGATCAGTCAGATCCAACTTTCCAGGGAAAGAGGTTTTGAGAGACGAAAAAATCCCAGATATATAGACCTTTCACCCTTGTGTCTCCACCTCTAAATTTTCACATCTACCAATGACATTAAAGGCTTTCTCCAGGACTGCCCATACTTTTAATTCTCACCTTCTTTGATTAGTTTATATCTTTTCAGCTACTTCACACTTCTTTGTTAAGTTTACCTTTTGTTAGTTACTTGACCTTTTTGTGATTAATTTAACCTTTATAGTTACTTAACACCTGTTTGTATTAAGGCCTAAAATTAGACTTAGCTTAAAGTTCTAGCTTCACTATAAGATGAGAACTTAGTACCTTCATTGTTCAATTAGGAGATTACAACTTTATCTTCCCCTAAAGTATGAAGTATGTCTAAGTAGGGTGGAGTAATGTAAAGTACCAAAAGACATTCCTGATTCTGTTAAAGAGAGTGTCTTCATTGTTACAATCAGGAGATAGCTAAATCAAATCTTCTAACATATGGTCTGAGTAGAGTGGAGTAGTTTTAAAATTCACAGCTGCCCCCGCCTCCCTTACTCCTTACCCACACAGGGATGGGAAGAAGAGCTCCCATTGGGTTGCTGGGTAGAGGGGTGGGTGAAGTGAGGAATGTCCTTTGGGAGTGTAGAGAGGGGAAGGGAAGTGGCCTGAACACTTCATTCCCCTCCAGCTCTGCCACCTATGAGCTGCCCACCTTACCCCCTGTGTACTTCCATTGGGCTGCTAGGTAGAGGGGCAGGGGATGTGAAAAAATTTCATCAGAGACAGTGGAGAGGGGGAGGGGAGCAGCTCCACCCAAGTTCCTCTGTCTTTCTAGTAAAGAACTTGGAGGGGGAGGAGAGGAGGGTGACACACATGCCCACAGAGAGTGCTCTGCATGCCATCTTTGGCACTTGTGCCATAGGTTCGCCTGTTGAGAGAATTTTATGTTTAGAATTTGGGAAAAGCAGGAGCTTGTGATGGATGGCCTTAATTTTCTCTGTAGTATATGTTGCTGAAGGGGGAGTTGGGAGAGGTGCTGTAGTGAGAAGAGGAAAGATTTAGAATCATTTGTGAGGAATTTCATTGGGAAAAGTAAAATGATTGGTGCACAGTACTGAGGGCCCACTTACAATTAGATAATAAATGTCTGGTGTGACTGACCCTTGATATCAAGTTATCCATTTATAAAGCAGGTAGGGAACCTATATAGGAAATGATTATCTCATCTGCCTCCAATAAATTCCAGTAAACCCTATTTTTAGTTATGGGATCAAGTTATAGGAAGACACCAAAATAGGAAATGCAGTGCCATTTTTAGAAAATGGCCAATGGTTAATTGTGACTGGAACAAAGAGGATGTGAAGGAAAGTAATAAAATAGATACGGCCTTTGATTTCAAATGACAACATAAATGTTCAGAAAAACTACTAAGCTACAAAAAGGAAAATTGGGTAAAGATATTTTCATAGCTGATTGAGAATATTTTTATGCACTGGGTCAGGAAATGAAAGTCATGCTCACTAAATTGCTAAAATGTTTATGTGGAGTTTAACAGCATGTGTTTTATTTCTAGTAAGAGGGCTACTTAATTATCCTTTAGTCTAAATAAAACATTTCTCTTTCAGCTCCTCAATTCAAATCACAGGTCTACAGCTACAGTCCAGGTCTGCAGTGGCTCTGTAAACCTCAAGGGTTCTGTGACATGTAGAGCCTATATTCACAACAACAAACCCAAGGTTAAAGATGCTGTGCAGGTCAGAGCATAACTATCATTATACAGCATATGGTAACATTTTACTCCAGCAGTTTCATAACATTTTAACCTTTGTTGTCTTTAAAAACTTGAAAGCATTCATTTTGATCTACTTGGCAGCCAAAGGCTATAGTTATAGTGTACATATCCTTTAGGTTGTCTTCAGGGTTCTTGAGAGGAAAATGCTAAAAGAGTTAAAAGTGAGCATTATTCTTATGTTTAAATCACTGACATCATAGGCCTAATGAACTTAAATCACAATAAAGTCTTAGTAATAGTGAAAATGTAGTTCATCTGGATGTTCTCCATTAAATCTGAGAATTTATAGACAGGTTCAAAAAATCTTATCTTTTTTCTTTAATTTGAAATAGTCTTTTCCCAGTGGATCTGTGATTGCATCAATGTGGGTACACTCTATAATGGTGCAGATTACAGCATTTTTATTTTTCATTTTGCTCTCCAATTTGTTCATAGGTTATCTTCCCAGTACCATAGACTGAAAATTTTTTAGGTCTTTGAACAGCACAAAAGTACTGGTGCTGTAACAGGGTTGTTCTTCCTGGTTGTTACTCTATGAGTAACCCACCTCCTTTTTGAAAAACATATTCTGAATGAGATCTGTGCTTCCTCTTACATGAAAGATATCCGTTATTTTATTTATCTTTTTAAACCCTTAACTTTTGTCTTAATCCTGAATATTGGTTTTAAGCAGATGAATGGCAAGGGTAACCAGTTGGGATTAAGTGACTTGCCCAGGGTCACACAGGTAGAAAGTGTGAAAAATTAACAGTAGCCCATTCCTTTTTTACTTGTAACCTAAAAATGACTTTGAATTTTAAAAGAGGAGCATTTTATATCGAGTTTGAAATCTCCCACTCTCTGAATTAAGTTACAATTCTGTCTCATTCTTTGATTGAATTAAGAACAAAGCCTGGTACTTATCTGTCAACATACTGCTTAAGATAGAGACTTGTGGGCTCTCTGGAGGTTGCAGGAGAGATGCTAGAAACCCCATGGCACCCTGGCATCTGGAAGACCTGCCTGTAATTTGGACTGAGGTTAGAGTCCCCCAAATCAAAGGGGCTGAGAAAAGTGGTATCATAAGAAGCATAAATTGGACTAGGAAAAAAGGAAGTAGGCTCTTTTGCCTCAGAAGCAAGGAGAGAGAGTGCTGGTGCGCCTGTGAGGAGGTGAAGAGGAGAGAGAAGCCTAGCCCAGCATGCTGAGATCTGGCTCTGAAGCTGGTACAGTGGGCTAGGAGAAGAGGCTTGCAAAAGCAACAGCCAGCCAATGCTATTTTGTCTTCTGGTCCACTTTTTATTATTTAATAAATAATTCTAAATTAAGTTACAATCTCCAAATAATTTTAATCTTTTTTTTTTTAAACCCTTACCTTCCATCTTGGAGTCAATACTGTGTATTGGCTCCAAGGCAGAAGAGTGGTAAGGGCTAGGCAATGGGGGTCAAGTGACTTGCCCAGGGTCACACAGCTAGGAAGTGGCTGAGGTCAGATTTGAACCTAGGACCTCCCGTCTCTAGGGCTGACTCTTAATCCACTGAGCTACCCAGCTGCCCCCAATAATTTTAATCTTAACAGAAGTGTCTGAGACCAGATTTGAATGCAAGATCTCTCGTCTCTAAGCCAGGCTCTATCTACTGAATCACCCAGTTTCTCCATGCAAGTCATTTATAATATGCCACATCCTACTTTCTTCTGATTTATATCTCTCTCCATTGTCCTCAGAGTTGCTCAATTTTGATTCTTTAAAATTATGACATTCCATGAATCACAGCTATATGGTAATTTTCAGAAGGTATATTGGTGTTAAAGAAATGATTTTTCTTTTCATCAGAAAGCACCTTTGGTTTCTTGAATATAGGCTAATTCTCAGGAAAAATTTATTTTTATTATTAATAAAATATAACATGCATTATTTCATTTTATATTTCTTCATTTTCACTTATGCAAAGGTCGAGAACTTGTCTTTAGGTGATAATTTTACAACTCCTTCTGGGATTATCAGCCTATTATGGGTGAAGTAGGATAATGATAAAAAAGTATAATAGGTCCTTTTCCTTTCAAAATGTTCAGTTTCTAAGACCAACAAAATGGTTGGATTGTCACATGGGATCCCAGCCAAGTCATTCAGAAATTGTGAAAAGTATAAATTGCTTTGGCATAATTGTATAGTTCACTGATTCAGAATGCTGACATATCCTGGTATTCTTTATGCAGTATGTACATACTGATTCATTTAGAAGTCACTAATTTGGATAGGGAGTGAGGTGAAATTTATCTTTGTTCTATTAAAGAAAAAATACCTTGATATGATACTGATGTAATATTGTTGAGGAGATGAATAGTAAAAATGAGTTTGGAAGGAAAATGTATACCTGCTCTAAGAACTAAACTTGTCAATCACTTTAGATTTAGAATTGTTTTCATTTGTGTTTTAGTAAACATAATTTGACTCTAAATGTTCAAAATTGTTGCTGCAGTTGGGGGGTCTTACAACAGGGCTCTATAGTAACATGTCTATTTATAATTGTTTTCTTTTTATCATTAGGCATTGAAGAGAGATATATTGAACACAGTGTCTGACCGTTGTGAAATACTATTTGAGGATCTTCTTATGAATGAAACACCAAGCAAAAAAGGTTTGAATATTAAATAAGTGATTTTAAATTTTTCTTTTTTTGATGCAAGAATATAGACACATTCTGAGGGCTTTGTAAGAGGATAAATTGCTTTCAATTATAAAAAGTATTTTTAGCACTTTATGAATTAATTCTGGCTTTATTTGCAAGTTTTTATTTGTCTAACCAGTAATTTTTTTCCCTTTAAAACATCAGAGCTACTAGTATATGTGGTCTGTGCTGTAGAGTTATCTTTTATTTACTTATGTAAATAGTTCCTTCTAGAACTTCTGAATGGTCAAAATAAAATTAACATTTTCCCACTAGTTTTACTATACTTAATATAATAATCTAATTAGCAATCTAATTCTTTGAAAACTGGTAAGCAGTGTCTGGCATGTGTGGTTGCTCACTACTGAGGAGAATTTTTGATTAAAGAGGAAGGCCATAGGCCAGCTAAAATGTTTTACATAAATAGATAACTATTATATATAAATAGATAAGAGTTATTTTGGGAAGCAGTATACTAAAATATTAAATCAAGAAGCAATTTTAAATATTCATGGTTGGTGTAAACCTATTAGTTATATAATAGGTTGTTATTGGGTGCTAGGGATGCTTATTCCTAATTTTTTCAAATGATGTCAAGAATTAAGAGTTCACTTATGAGTTCAATTATGAGTTGATATTTTTTAGCGTAACTTGCTTCAAACAATAATTAGCTAAATGAAATTAGCTTCTTTATAATTAATGTAAGTAATGAGGCAGTTAAGTTTTGAGACTTATTACAGTTCAGTGATTTTACCACTAGGAGGTAGTCTTGTCAAAGAGGAAAATTTAATTTCACTTTCTGATTAGATAATATGCTTAAATTCAGAAGAAATATGCTAATTTTGGAATTTCCTATGAAACTTAAGAAATTTGGTATTATTTTCCACCTTATATATCTTTGGATTTCTATACCCAGTGCCTTGCATGTATTAGATACTTAATATATGTTTGTTTAATTAAGTTGTTCAAGTTTTTAAAAAGATAGAAATGTCTTTTAATTTGTTTTTCTTAGTCTTCTACAATTTTGATTTAATCATCTCCTCAAGTGCCAGAAGTATCTTTTCCATAGCCAGTAATAGTATTATTTACATAACAATTATGTTTTCTTCTAGATTCTGAAAAGGAATTCCATGTTCTGCCTCACCGAATATTTGTCCCTATTCCTGGATCCAGTGTTATGCTGTGTGATTATAAATTTGGAGATGAGTCAACTAGAGAAATTCAAGAAAATTTTATGGAATTGTTGGATCGGCATGTAGGACTAGATGATTTAGAAATTGCAGAGGAAATTAACACAGGTAAAAAAAAAATAGGATCTTATTTAAATAAGGGGGGGTTGAGACATAGAAAAAGAATTGTTCCCCTAGTAAACAAACTTGGGTTCTAGTCCTTGCTGTTCTAATTACTATTCTTATGACCATAAAAAAGACCCATAATTTCTGAGCCTCAGTTTCTCACCTATAAAACTTTGTTTCTTTGAGGAAAGATTGACAAGTCTGGCATAAGTATAAGCTGTGATGAAATACATGATTAAACTGTATTGATGAATTGCTTCATTAAAATATCAATAAAAGATTAGCTTTTAAACATCTAGTTGTTTGGGATATTCCTACATAACATTTTAAGTAAGGCATCTCAAACTTTTCAGAAAATGAGTATTTTCCTTCCCAGAGGATATCAAATAGTATTGGTAATATTTATATGTCAATATATCCAGCACCTGTGATTTCATTGGTTTAGAAACTTTCTCAGGGCACAAGTTTAAGTGTCTTGCCTATTATCATTGAGCTAGTAAATGCCAGGTGCAGATTCTAACCCAGGTCTTTTCTAATTCAAGGAAATCACTCTATTCACTGCCTTTCTGCAGGTATTTACAGTAAATAAATGGTAAATATATAGTAAATATTGGCAGTGGCACAGTATTGATAGTAAATATTAGCAAAGCATAGCAGTTTTTCAGCTTTTATCAAGATAATACTGGGGGTTCTTGATAAAAAAAAAGGCAAGCATAGAATGTGAATGAAGAGGAAGAACTAAAAAATCAATTTTTAATATTCTTCCTTTTGTAGTTTATGGAATTTTTGTAAGAACTCTAATTTTAAGTGGATGTATACTGCCATATCTCCTTCAGATGGGAAAGAAACACTTATTTAAAAAAAAACAGAAGGAAATGAATTAAAACCTGCTGGAAGCAGCAAACCTGAAAGATACCTTGATATTTCCAAAGCTATATTCTTTAGGAACATATTATGCCTGTTGTCAAATGTAACTTCTTACCCATTTTCATCTTTTTCTTTCATATTGGAGTATATATTTTGGATGTGATATTTTACTTTATTGCTATTGAATGCAGAATTCCCAAGCAACATATATAAAGGGATGTGAGTATTATCTTAGTAATCAATACTATAATGTTCCCACAATAGCTTTTAAGAAAAAAGAGTTAATTCTGTAAACATATCTATAAGAAAAGAGCAATTCATTATTTTAAGCTATCATTGCCTTGATTGTTCTCTTCAGTACATTATTACCAAGTCTTTCCTTAGAATGAAAAGAACAAGTGCTTTAAACTTCTGGACAGCAATTTTTCCCCTAGTACATTTTGTAAATTTTATAGCTATTCATCAGTTGCTATGGTATCTTTTTTTTCTTCTACTCCCACACCCCCTTGTGTTTACTGTATGGGCTGGAACTGGATTATGGTATTTAATTCAAGTATCCTTGTTACTATGGTGAGTCATGTAATTGTTTGATCAGTGAATTCCAAAAAAAGCTTTGGTGCTCCAGGTGTGAGTTGAGACCACCAACTTTTTCCAAGTTGGTAACTCCAGGTGTTAATATTATGATGAAGAATAAAAAGTTTGTTTCACAATGAAAAAAATGGAAGAAAATAATACAAAGTCCTCAATATTTTTATTTTGTGGCAAAGATTATATTTTAAACAATATCATCATTAAAGAGTATCATGATATTCAGTAATAATATCACCCAATAATAATGTCATCATATAAGTAATATCATTTTAAAGACATAGGGCTTTGTTTTGAACATAACCAGTAGGTCATTTTGTAAGTCTTTTTTTGCTCCACCTTGCATCATAATTTAATTCTTCTGTAGAGCAGTGCCATAAACTTTCTGCTTGCCAGTCTTAGACTCAGAATTAAAAAGGAAGGAGCATATAGGGCAGTGCTGATGAAGGTGTGATACTCGTTCCCGCTTTTTCCAGTGCCTGAGGACATTTTTGCATACCCCATCCCTCTGTCCAGTTGTCCAAAGCACCCACTTTCTCCCTCTGCTCTCTCCTTCTGCTCTCTGGAGTAATGTGGGGGCCTCACAGGTAGCTTGAAGTTGCAGTTTGGGCACCCTAACTTGAAAACCTTTGCTAACGCTGATATAGGGCATCTAATAAGTTATCCAACTAATGCTTGAAAATCCTTTTTCTATCACTTGATCTAACCTGTCCTTGACTATATCCTTAGTTCATGGGATAGATCTATTTTTAGATAGTTTCAGTTATTATAGTGTTTTCTATTCACAGAATCTGAAAGATGGAAGAGACTCAAAACTCAATCTATATCTGAAAAGTACAAGTATAGTAAGCAAAAAAAATTATGTGCCTTTAACCTCTATGTCTTATCTTCTGGAGCTAACTGGAACCCATCTTCTGCTTTTTTCTATATGATATCCCTTCAGATATTTGAAGACAGTTATCATGTCTCCTTAATCACCTCCTTCATCTAATCATGTACTTTTGCTTTCAATCACTATATGATATCATTGACAAATACCCTTACCATCTTGGTTATGTTACTTAAGACATATTCTAGGGCAGCAAGGTGTCACAGTGGATAGAGCACCAGATCTAGAGTCAGAAGAATCTAGGTTCAAATATGACTTCAGACTCTTACTAACTCTGTAAAACTGGGCAATGTCACAACCTCGTTTATCAGCCTTTGCCTTTCTGTATTAGAGTTGTTACTATTACAGAAAGTAAGGGTTAAAAAAAAAAGATATATTCTCGTGTCCTTAAAATATGGCACTTAAAATGTAATATAATGTTCTTGAAGTGATCTCACCTTACAGGATACCATAATACTCTTATTTTTTATAATAACTTCTAGTTTTAAAATATAGCCTAAGTTTGTGTTAGCTTTTTTTTAGTAGTTTCATTGTTCTTGGTCTTAGGTGTATATAAATGTATATTATATAAAACATAACTTTCTGACAGTATGATCATACTTTTTTCTAATATTTATATATATGATTAAAGTATTTCAGATAGATATTGTGGATTTGGTTCAAAAAAATTCTGACTTCATATTGAAACCTCATTAGATCTTATTAATTTATCTCACAAAATTGTAAGCTTTTTCTTAGCTGGACTTTTAGTAATCAAACATTGTTGCCACACTGGTTTTACCCTAGACTGTGTCAGAAGATTTCCTGGATTTGTTGTCTCAAACATCCTCCAAATTAATAGTCACAGTGATCCTTGAGATGTTCTGTGTTCCATATTCAGAACTCATCTTCTGAAATAATTTCATAGTTAAGCATATTTCTAAAAGAATGATGTCATCACATCCCTGACTTAAATGGAAGTAATAAAAACATTAACTTCTGAATTGAACAAAAGAAATACTCTTCCACAATTACTCTTCTTATCTGAAATAGAAATCATTATTGACTGAGGCCAACATAATACATTTTTATCTGAATTTGGGTATAACTTTAATTTTCATATGTAATTAACTTGCTTATAATATATACCTGATAATATTTTAGAGAATTGTAATCCATGAGTGAGCTAGGGTGAATAAAAGTCTCTGATGGGCAAAATTAAAGTTGCCACCATAGATTTTTTTTTCTCCAAATGATAGTAATCATACATAGCAGATTTACATTTGCTTTGCAAGTATTAACATTTAAACAAATTAATCTCAATGCATTCTATGTTACCTTTCAGTCATTCCCGCTAATCTTCAAGAATTTTTTTCCTTTTTTTAATTAAATTTATGCTTTTTAAATTTTATGTAGAAACAATTTTTAACAATTGTTTAATGACATTTTTGCAAACTAAATCCCTTCCTCCTTCCCCTGACCTCTCCCTGAGATGGTAAATAATCTGATACAGGTTATACCAGCAGCACTATGCTTTTAATTACAGATTCAATAATAGTGAATTTTAAGTGAAAAACAGATCCATTTTAACTTCAAATTCTATGGCCCTTTAGCATTTTTCTCTTTATGTGATACCATTGTTTTACTATGGAAATGATGGTCCATATTATATGCATAGGTTTTCCTGGAAATATACAGTTTTTGACATTTAAATCTAGTTCTTAACTGTTTTCCTTAGTAATTCATTAAAAAAACCTCCACTTGCAGGTCAAAACATACCTGTACCTTAATAGATGACTTAATGAGTTGATGTGGCTCAAAAATTCATAGTCTTATAGTTAGATTTATTGTGCTAGATCTGTCTAAAACTAGCTAGACCAAGTCCCAGAAAACAGACATACAGGCCAACTTAGAAGGACCTTCCACAATTTAAATCATCTTTCAAGAACCCACAGGGTCACTATGACATAAATGCAGTGAAATAATATTTTTACTGGAGATTGATACTAATTCAAATTGAACTTTGTGGTTAGAAGTAGAATTTGGGGATTGACAATTGCTAAGGATATAACTCCAAAACATGGCTTTGTTTCTAGGACTGATTCTTATTATGAACTTGATTATTTATCTCCATTGTATAATCTAGATACCAGGAGATTATAATGTTTAAAATATGTGCCTTGTTGAGTAGGAATCTTATAATAGCACATGATTTTTTTTTAACATTACTTAAAGGAGAACAGTTTGTCTAAAAGACTTAACAAGAATAGAGTATCTATACCTTTTGCATTTTTTAGGTGTGTAAGTCATCTTAGAGTATAAACATTCACTTAGTAATATATTTTACTTCTTAGGCTTGGTGACAGCTGTGGAGTGGTATTTTTGAAATTTTAATGAAATGTATTTAATGAAATTCATTGAGAAATAAAAAATATCAACATCTGAATTGAACAAAATACAGGCTGTTCCATAATCAAGAGCTAAAGGTTGCCAACCAGATGGAATCAATATTGGAGGGGTAGCTAATTTTATAGAATGTCAATATTAAGACAAAGGTTGAAAATAATTTAAAGATTTTGAGCCTTAGAAAAAAGGAGACTAGTTCCATGGATACAAATGAGGGAATTGCCCTAAAATATTGTGTTAGAGAATAAAAGTAAAAGTATTTTTGGAATATTAATCTCCAGATGCACTTTCTTTCCTCTGGAACCACCATACCTTTCTCACAATTCATATGGGGATAAATGATATCACTCAAGGAATTTAGAAAGCATTGCTTGGGGTTATCAGTCAAGTCTTCAATAAGGAACTGAAAACCATAGAGGAAGAGATGATATTTTTATCAGTGCAGTCAGTTGAAGCTACGTCTTCTGAAAAAAGGCAAATTGGGGAAGTGAATAGTTTTTTTTGTTTTTTAATGGTGACTGAAAACAGGATTTCAATTTCTGGAGTTCAACTTATAGGAATAGCACTTGACTAAATATGGAATGTACTTAATGTTGTCCAGAGAAAATATGTTTGCCTGGATTCTTGCAGATTTTGACAAGATTTAAACTGAAAAGGGAAGAGAAGAGTGAAAACTACTGGCATAAATGTATGATGCTGGATACCACTAAGAGTAGTGGATACAACATAAGAAAAAAGACTGACTTCAGAGATGTCTTTTCATAGGGAAACTTATCAAAAAAAAAAATACAGGAATGAATCTCTTAGTCTCATATGTCTCTATACAAAGATATATGTACAATGCATGGGTGGTAAGATCAATGAGAGTTTTTACTGCATGCACAGAAGTAAATTGGTGCAACTAAACAGGTATGACTAAGGCTTGCTGGGATAGGCTTTGTGAATAGGAAATGGCTTTGGATGGGGTATGCGTTATTCAAAAGGAACAGTGCTGTAACACTGAGGAAGTGAGGCATCCATAGAAGTGGAAAGCAAAGCTCAATGGAGAGAGAAATAGAAACAACATTGTACTGAGAATGTCTTATGGACTACCTGACTAGAAAGAGGAAACAGTAGAGTTTAAGGAATAAATCAGAAACAGCACGGGGATATGACAGAATTGTGAGACTGGGGAGGGACCTTCTACTGTATTTTGGCTTCTAGAACTTTTTCTTCCAAAAACAGCAACTATTATTGCCTTTAAAGATTATTTTATTATTCAAAAGATCGAAGTGAGATGGGCAGGGCTGGGAGGTTGGGGAAGTATTGTTTTGAATCTTATTCAACAAGAAAGAACAGGTTACTGAGGTAGAAATGATAGAAACCTCTGCAGGAAATCATCACTCCCTCTTTGAGTTTGTGATAAAGTACAAGCCTAATATGCTAGCCTGGCACACGTCTTAGATTTTAGCAGAACAGAGTTCAGTTAAAGAATGGGTAGGAACCTTCAGCCTAAAATTCTCCAATTGACTGGCCCAGGAGAGATCTTGAGTTCCTTCCTAACAGTGCAGCAGTAAAATTAGATGAAACAGAAAACAATGATTTGACAAGATGGCATGCCTCCATAGGGAACTAATGAAACAACTTAAAATTTTAAACACCTTTATAGGAGATAGCAGCAAGGTCAGATGAAGAAGAATGGAACAGTCCTGTCTTTAACTGTGTTTAGGGCACTAAGACATAGAATAAGCCAAAGTTGACTATGAATGTCAATGACATCGGATCTCCAAGAGGGAAAAGATCTCAGATGCTTCTAGGCCTTCCCATCCTTCAAAAGGAACCTTCTTGTTAATGTATCTGACAAGAGACCATCCACCTTTCACTTGAAGACTTTTAGTACTCTGTAATTTAAGGCATTCCATTTCCTTTTGGGATAGCTCTAATTGTTAGGAAATGGAAATTGAGCTAATGAAGTCTCTGCAAAGTGAACAAATTGCTTTTAAATCATGTGTCCTTGACCCTATGTTAAGCATTTTTATCAGTAATTTGAATGACAGTATTACTATCTTTGACGATTTGATTTACAGATACCATTTAATAGCTAACATGTTGGGTGTTAGAGCTGAGATCTAAAAAGATCCCAACAAAGTCAAGATCCAAAGAAGCCATAACAATATAAATATAATAAAATGAAATTAAATAAGAATAGCAATGTCTGAATATGAATCAATACTACTGTGGCATGGAAACAAACAAAAAAAAAGCTAACAATCTTAGCTGGCATTAAGAAAAGCATGGAATATGGTCAATTGCTGGGCTCTGCCCAACCAAATGACATCTGGAAAATTGTATTTATTTGTTGGTGCCATATTTTAGGAAGGATATTGACCAACCAGAACTGGTCCAGAGGAAAGCAACACATAGTTTGGGGATTAGAAACCATGCTTTTATAAGATTTGATTCAAGGAGCTGGTATTGAAGAGAATAAAAGTCTCTAGGGACACTTGATTCTATTACAAATATTTGAAGACCTGTCACATGGAAGAGAAGTTAGATTTGTTCTGCTTGTTAAGAGCAGTGGATAGAAGTTATGGTGAAGTAGATTAAGGCTCAGTGTCAGAGTTTCCTCTCAGCATTGGTATAGACTTACTTGTAGATTAGTACATTTCCCTCATTGTCAGTCTTCATGCACTGGATGCATGATTGCTTGTTTGGTATATTATAGGTCTCCATTGATGAGAATGAGACTAGAGAAATTTACACTAGGTGATCTCTGATCCTGTGCAACTCTAAAATCCTCTGATCCTATATTCTTTGTCTTTAAGATTCTGTGATCTTTTGATTTTGGTGTCATAGTTCTCTATTTCAGTTCTCTGTTTACTGAGTAAGCATGCTTGAAGCAAATCTTTTCTCTTAACCAATTTATTGAGAAATGAAGACCATTATCTCTAGACTGTTGGTTGACTTTCAGTCTTATGCATCTCTCTGGGCCTCAGGGTTTTTTTGGGGGGGTTGTAAAATGTAAGGGAAAGCCCCTTCTGGCTCTAAAAGTTTTGGAGCCAGCATATCTATCTGTAAAATGCTTTTTCCTAAGTCTTGCCATTAGAAAATTGCTTTCTCTCTTTAAATTTAACAACGTGAGCAAGGAGAATTCTCTTTTCTAAACTATCAACAAAATTGTTGAAAGTCTAGTTTGTGTCACCCTGGGCAAGTCACTTAACCTCATTTGTCCAGCTTTTGTTATTCCATCTTGTTACTAAGAAAATATGGGTTTAAGAAAACAAGTAAATTAGCCTGTCATTTCTTGATACCATTCTAATTTTAAAAGATATTTATCTTGATAGAATCATTGAACCTTAATGACCCTAATTAATGAATTGACTTGACCAATATTACACAATCTCTGATAGACTTAAAGCTTATTTTGGTGCATCTTCAGTTACATGGTATGAGTGTTCATTATACTAGTTTAGACCACAGACTCTCTGTGCCTTCTCATCCTTTGCCATGTGATATGTTTGTCCACATTTTTCTATTTCTTCATTGAGGATCCTCTCAGTAGGATGGAGATCTTTGTTTCTCTTATTTCTTGGATATATCAGGATGCCATTTTACTAATTTCCTTATAAGTTTTGGTATTATTTTAACAATGAATTCACTTTAAGAAACTTTGGCAGAAAACTCATGATAATTTGAAAATGTCATTTGGAATTGTTTGTATATCCTTTATCTTTATAAAAGGCATTGAATATAAATTTTATTTTCCCATATTTTAGAGACTTTTGAAATTCAGAAAACTAAAGCTATATGGAAAAGGCATTATTAAACTAAATCAAGTATTGTGTATTTTATGGCCCTCTCAGTTCCATAGCACCAAACTTAAAACACATTTGAAAGTAGGAAAATGTAGTTTAATGTGTCATAAAATGAACCTAAGAATGAAATGGGAATTTAACCTTATATTTTTTGTTTATATTTTAAGTTATAATGAATTCTGAGAGTAATTATTCCTTTTATATTTTCACTTCTTTTAATAATTTTCCTTTTTGCCTCATTCAGCTAGTATAAATTCATGTATGAAAAGAGAAGACATACCAGACAACACATATGATGATCAACCAAAGCATTTGATTAAAACTACAATGGCATTGAGAATTCAGCAAAACCTAGGTATGTTACCTCTGGTCATTCATGTGAAACATTCTAGAAACATTCCAGAATGTTAGTTTACCTTTTTTTGTTTATCATGCATAATTTTTCTTATCTTATTTTCTAAAGCTTTCATACTAATAGTTATGGCTTTATGAATAGTGGTTACTGATTTTTATGTATTGGTTTTGAGAAGGGAAAAAAATCCTATAATCCTAGTTTTAGGTTCACAGTATATAATGTGGGAAACAAGTAGTCTGATTTGGCAAAGCATTGACTATTGACATGGATATTGGGAGACCAGTGTTTTCTTGTTAGCTTAATCACTTATCAATTATATGATTTTCAGGATATTAAACTTTAAGGAGGGAGCTAGGTAGCTCAGTGGATTGTTATTTAGGCCCAGAGACACAAGGTCCTGGGTTCAAGAGTGGCCTTTGACAATTTCTAGCTTTGTGACCAAGGACAAGTCATTTAAACCCTCTTATCTAGTCCTAACCACTCTTCTACCTTGGAACCAATACATAATATTGATTCTGAAATGGTAGGTAAGAGTTTTAAAAAAAAATACTAAACATTTGTTGTGTCTTAACCTATAATAATAAAAGTGGTACTACTGCTCACCTAACTTTATAGAAATTTTAAGTTAGAAAGAATTTTTAATAAACATGTTTCCATTTTTGTTTTAGAATGTCATAGCCTATCACAGGCTATAAATTTTTAAGCAGTCAAGTCCTTTACTGCCATTTGGTCATTCAGTTATTCAGTGAACTTTAAACTCCAATTATATGCCAATTACTGTTCTAATTTGGTCATAATTGTTTTTCATCTAAAGTTTTTTCACACTCCTTAAAGGTTTACTCAAAAAATATATTATTTTAAGGAGAAATCAGATTTAACTTGTTGAATGAGCAAGTTAGAGCTCCTGCTATTTCCTCTTTTCCTGGTACCCAGATTTTGACTAGAATATGTTCTCATTTCATCTAAAATGAGCCAAAATAAGTTACTGATATGACAAATAGTTGTGACTTGCTTAAAGAGCCACATCTCTGTTGAGTGAACTCTGTTGGTAAGTGCTATCACTTTTGTCTTTGTATCCTAGCACTTAGCTCAGGACCTGGCATATAGTAGGCCCTTAATAAATGGTTGTTGAATTGAATTGACCTATAATTACCATTTGGAACTGCTTTCTGAGCTACCTAGCCCACAAGACAAATACCACACCTGTGAACATTCTGTAGATACATCTTTTAAAATATTCTCTTCCCTTACTTTGGGTTTTATTTAGAAAGTTATGAAATAGATGGTTGCCATTTAGAGAGAAGAAACATCTTATCTTCTTTAGATCACATTTTCCTCAGAATAAGATTTTCTTGACATCTCATAGTTTAGAAGAACAGTCTTCTGGCTGTGCAAATGGAAAAATAATGGACAAGAAGAAGCTCCCCACCAGAATTAAAGAACTGGCTCTAATATCTCGTGTCTGTACTTTGTAGTCAAATTAGAGAGAGCATTTACACTGTTGACTTTGCCCTTCTTTCTCCTGCCTGGAAAGCCTTCCAGCTTTCTCCTTTAGCTCACACATGTTCCATGTTTGTTTGTTTGAATTGTAGGCTTGGCGATAGCAGCAGCAGTGGCACTCCTTGCTGCAGGCTTCTCCTTTCATTACTTCAGTGACTAATCTCAGCCATGGGAGCTTTCTGCGCATTGTGGGAACATTGACCGGGAATGAGGGGCTGATCCTGAGGAGACAAGCAAGACCAACATCCAAACCAACATGTTTCCATAAGTAGCTAATCGCTGTACTTCTGACTTGTTGTAAAGTCTTGAGCTGCCTTGTGTGGGCATACCAAGGCTGTAGGTGGGATGGGTTTCCCAAAGTAAAATGACTTATTTAGCTAAAAATTTAAGTTACATCTCTGCCAGCCTGAAGCCCGGAGGCATGATGTAGGAAAGCCATTGGCCAATGGAAGAGTCTGGAAGGATCTGGGGGAGAATCTCTTGGCTCCTGAGCCTCTCTCTGGTCTGGTTCTCTCTCCAGCCATCCCAGCAACTTTTAGCTTTCTGGCAATCTCCCAAGCCACAGGCTGAAATCCGAGACCAGATCTTTAAGTTAGAAGGGCTAGAGATTTTATTTCTATCTTTCTTTCTCTTTACTAATAAATACTTATAAATTCAGTATAAAGTCTTCAAGAATAATTTTATTTGTAATAGATTCTTTACCATAAAGAATAAAAACAGAAATAGCAACAATATGGTATAGTGGAAGGACAATTGACCCTGAGTTTGAATCCTACTTTGAATACTTGTTAACTGTGAGAACTTGGGCCAACCATTTTAACTTCTCTAAGTTTTAGTTTCCTCATCTGTAAATGGAGATAATAACACTACCTACCTCACAGGGTTGTTGTGAGGGTCTAAGGAAATGTTTTTAAAATGCTTTAGATGAAAAGCACTATATACATAGGAGATAATTGTTTATTGTATTTTTGAATTATGAGTTGATACCAATCAGGATGTATAAAAATCTCAGTGCCATGGAAGGATACTTTATATTCACAAGAAAGAATGACTGGGCAGATCACAGAGTGGGAAAGAAGGCCTACCATGTGAGCCAACGTCTCGGTCCCTCAACCGCAGGCAGATAGAATGGTCCAAATAAAACATGTGGGGATCAGGACTTTGTAGATGCTTGCTGCCTCTATTAGCATATTATATATTGTAATGATCTTTTTAGACCACACTGATAAAAATTTGAAGAATATTTAAATGCTATTCTAATTATTCTATTTATTATGTCTTGTTTAAGGATTTATGAGCCTTTAAAAAAAGTTATAACTTTATTTAGAAAACTGCATCAGTGCATCAGAAAACTGATTGATTCTTCTTTATGTCCTATAATAAATTAGTATTCTTACTGAAAAAATTCAAAAGAAAATATTAAGTTAGCCAGAAGTAATCAATGAATCTACATATATGTGTATCCTAACCCCATATAGAAGATAATATGTATTACAATAATGTAACATAAGCCACTTGTATATGCTTAGCACCTTGGAGAAAAGGATATGAAACACTCTGGGGACTTGGGTGAAACTCTTTCTTTCTCTAGCTTTACCAGATGTGTTATTCACTTTACTTCACTGTTTTGTTTTGGGGTCCACTTGAAGCATCCCAAACAAATGCTATTCCCACTATTGCCAATAAAGAAGCTGAGGCTTAGCTTGTCATGACCTTCCTATTTGTCCTTAATCTCCATGCCCCAGATATTTTTCTTCCTTCTTGTATTAATCCTCCAGGACTGTTAGAATGCCTTGGGAATGTTATTGAAGTAAACATGACAAACAAATGTTAATAAAGCGCTAGCTAATTGAACCCTATCCACAGTAAATTAAGCCATGCTTTATTATGGTAAGTCACTGCAGAACTTAAGCCTTCATAATCAGTCTTAAAAGCTCATTTTTAGGAATTTAATAGGAAAACTATTCCAAGCCAATGTCATTGCCATATGTGTTCCCTTTGACAATTAGACCTTTTGTTCGTAAATTTGTGGCATGGCACTTAGTGATGAGAATGGAAGGACTTAGTTTAATCCTGCATTAGATTCTATTTTGGACTAATCCAATTTAGTTAGCTGGGTCTGTACCTTGCCCTTGTGATCAGAGCTCTGAATGGGAATAAGCTCAGACACTAGACATAAAAAGTAAACTGAAATTACTTAAATTATTTTATTTATTTGGTGGGGCATGTTTAGTATTTTGCATTTGTCAAGGAGACCGTTACTAGTAATTAATTTCTGGATGCTGGGTAAAGTGCAAATAGCAATGGGTTGGGATTTAATAAAACTGTCTTTTACTCCTAACTTCCATTAACTAGTTATATGACCCTGGATAAATGACCTACCTTCTATGAGCATGGACTTCCTTATCTGTAAATTGTGGAAATTAAACCAGATAGTTTCTTAGTTTCTTTCTAACATAAATTGTGGGCTGCATTATTTATCATTGATTTCAGTGTCACCAGAAATTGGACATTAGCCTAAATTTCTTAATATCATCGAGCCTCAACTTCTTTCTTAAATGAGGATAATAATTGCATCACATACCTCACAAATTGATTGTGAGGATGAACTAATAAAATATTTACTAAGTATTTTTTAAAGGTAAAGTTATATAAATGTAAGCTATTATTGATTTACACAGGAATAGGGAAATATCTGTATCCCATGCGGTATGAAGCTTAAATAGAAGATATGGAATGAGTCAATTGTGCATTTTAAATTATTTGTTAAGATATTTAGTTCCAAGGCCAAATGCATGAGTGCTTTGTTAAATGAGACGCAAAGTCTGATTATTAGTAATTTGACAAACTTAAAATATTTTTGAAAGCTAATATTTAATCATGCCACAGCTATTAAAACCTGTAATGTACCTTAGACAACTAAGCTTTCATTTTAGATTTAGAAAGAACATTAATGGGAGTGAATAGGTGGAAGACTGCTGGATTTGGAGTCGTGGGACCTGGGTTCAAATTCTGACAATGTCTTGCTGGTTGTAGAATCCTAGTCAAGGTACAACTCTGAGTTTTAGTTTTCTTTGTCAGCAAAATGAGTAATTTGAATTAGATGATCTCTTAAGGCACCTTCCAGTTCTAGTTACCATCCTATGAAGTAGGCTTTGGTCCTATAAGTAAAACTGGGACATTTGCTCAAGTCCTGAAGTTCCTTAGATATAGACCATTTGGTTTGTCATAACCATAGCATTACCTTCTAATAAATGCTTTTTAAAAGCCCTGCCTTTTAATACTATTATAAAACCAGAGTTCAAATAAATTCAAGATCAAAAACAATATAGAAAAAAATAATCCCTGGCCATTGGGCTAGAATTCTGAGCAACATAGAACGTGTGTGTATAAGATTTCCAAGGCATTATAACTCTTCCCATATGTCAGTAAAATTGTATATTACAAACATGAGAATCTGGTGTAAATCACTCATGCCCATATTTATTGTAAAGTAAATAGATCAAAATCAACTGGATCTAGACAAGACGGTGAAGTAGGTGAAATTTTTCTTGACTCTTATCTCCCATGAGATGTCCAGTGCTGTTAGGAAGATTTTGATTCAAAGTAAATTTATCATTTATACATGTCCAAAAGTGGTGGGCTACCTCAGGGAATAACACTTTGCACATCAACGATGGCCTTACTGCATATATGAGCATTTGCTATTTTCTTATGGTTGGAATTTTTTAAAGTAGATCTTATGTTAGATAATCTCTAAGGTCCCTTCCATTTGTTCATGATTCTACATTAATAAAATTTGCCTTTTCCCCTTTCCTTACATGTGTCTAGAAGTCTTCAGGCTGCCATAGGAAAATAGAACATAATTTCAAAAATAAACTTTTAAGGGAAAAAAATGTTATTTCTTGGACCTGGTACTAGAAAAAGCATGTTAATTATCTGGTGAATAAAAGCAAGCCACAAGAGCAAAGGTCAAATCTCCCTCCTGATTTCTTGTCCTATATCACTATTTACTATACCATTTCCTCGAATTCTTCAAATTCTGTAACATACCCCAATTGGCATTTAACCTTCCTCCTAAAACCTACTGCTAAATTCCTGTATCTCTTGCTGGTACTGCTATCTTCCTGATTCCCCAGACTTGAAACTACAAAAGGCATCTTTGACTTACTTTTCCATCACTGCCTACATCCAGTCAGATACTAATTCTGACTGTTTCTAGATCCATATTTCTTGCATTTGCCCCCACTTTTCCACTCATTGCATTATCTTGTTCAGCACTTTGCCTGAATTGTAATAGCCTCCCAATCTGTTGCCCAACCCTTAGATACCCCTTCTTCAATCTATCCTCTCTAATATCAAAATAATCACCCTATTGCACAGGTCTAACTATATCTTTTCACCATTCAAAAACCCAAAGTGCCTCCCTATTACCTATACGATAAAATAGCAACACCTTGGTATTTAAGGTCCTCCATGATTTGGCTCCAACCTATGTTTCCAAGACTTTATTTCATGTTACTCTTCACATACACATTGTCCAGTAAAACTGTCCCCGCTGTTTTTGGAACTTGGCTCTACCCTCTTTCTCCTAAGCATCCATGCAGGCCTACCCTCTCTATTTCAATACTATAGTGCAACAACTAGTACCTACTATAAGATAGATGAATGTTCAGAATAAAAAGGTAAAGACAAAAGTGCCTTCCGGAAGCTTACGTTTGACTAGGGATGTGGTGTGTACACAGCTAAGTAAATATAATTTGAGAAGGGGCAAAGCACTACTAACTTTTGAGAATCAGGATAGAATTTGCATGGGAGTAAGCATTTGAGCTAAAATGTAAAGAAAATAAGGATCCCAAGGCACCAGTGAGGAGGGAGGCATCTGCCAGGTATGAGGGTGAACTTTTGTCAAACCTTGGAGACAAGATGGAACGTCCGAGTTTGGGGGATGGTGAATATGATAGGCAAGACTCAGAGTTGTATAAATTTTTGGTTGTATATGAGATCATATAATTCTACCTTTTCAAGGAAGATAGGTCTAAAAATTATGACTATTCAGCATTATCCCTCCTCACTCTAACCAAGTTCTTCCAGACTTACTCCTCCATCTCCTTTGTCATCCATCATGTGTACACAGTTATCCTTTCATACTCCCTTATTTGGTGCAGAAGCACAGCTAAGTGGCATAGTGGATAGGGTGATAGACCTGGGGGTAAAAAGACTTGAATTCAAATCCAGCCTCAGACATGAGCTCTATGACCCTGGGCAAGTCACTTAACTCTCTGTCCTAATTAGCTCATCTTTAAAATGAGTTGAAGAAGGAAATGGCATACTTGCCAAGAAAACCCCAAATAGGGTTATTAAGAATCAGAAATGACTGAAAACACACAACAAACAAATTTGATGAAGATTAACAGTTTTCCTCATCTGCATTTCCTGATAACTACCCTTCTTATAGCAGCACAAATGCACCAGATTTGGACTTTAGATGATTTGAATTTGGTCCTGCCTCATCTTTACTAACTCTAGGCAAGCCAGATAACCTCTTTCCATCTCGGTTTCCCCTTCTTAAAAAAAATAGAGATTTAACAGAACTCACCTCCCAAGGTTGTAGAGAGAATAAAATGAGATATTTTTGGTAAAGTGTTCTATAAATCTTAAAGCACTCTACAAATACTAGTTATACTACATGTACATACTATATAACACTTGCACATAAATATAACAACACCTTCCGTGTTCCTCTGAGCAATCTGCACTGTACACAGTGCATTTGGAAGGAGATGTGACTTGTGGCTGCCTGAGAAAATACCGAGCTGATGAATACTTACTTGCCCCAAGGGACTTACTTCAGATTGGAGAGAGAGACAGAATGGAGGTGAGAACTTTTAAATTGCAAAGGAGAGCATCAAACTCAGCTTTACCTTGATTTCTCCAGTTTTTAGCCTTCAACACTGCTGAGAGTGGACCTCCTTTGGGTAAGATCATTCTCTCTCTTAGTTTGAACTGAAATCTTAACTGCATTTCCCAGCTGAAGAGTTCATTACTCTTGGGAAGATTTTGGCATTTTTATATTTAAGGAAAATAGATTTAGCAGAAGAAAAAGAAACCGAGGGAGAGACAGAGATAGTGTGATCAAAGATATAAGAGAACCTGAATAGCATAAAAGCTAAAAGACTTTTTAAAGAAAGGCATCAAGATAAAATGCAGCTGAGGGGACAAGCAGGATGAGGAATGAAAAAAGACTCTTGGCCTTAGCCAAATCACTGACTCATGTTCCCACAGCATCACTTTTTTGTCTCTAAAGTGGTCTAAGAAGTTTTGTAATTCAAAGTTCTGTATCTGGTGTGGAAAAGAAACTAGAACAAGTTCTGAACTTTCTGCCACTGTGTTAGACCAAGTAACAATGGGAATACTAGAGAGAAGAAATTGTCAAGACTGACAGTTGGTGGGGGAGGGGCAACTGGGAGTGGCAGTTGGGTCTTGTGACTAGCACTTCCTTCCTTCCTGGCTTCCTATCTGCCTCAAGCTTACTGACTTCCTGGTGTTGGAGGTGGGTGGAGTGTTGTGTGCCCTGTCTGGATTAGGAATACCTCTACTTGTTTCAGCCCAAAGAGGGCCCAATCAGCTCTGAAAGTTAGAACTGTTTTTGTTGTCAACATGGAAATCTAGAAGTCCCCAGTTTATTTAGTTTGAGGGTAGAAACCCCAAGTTTGGATCTTGTCACAGAAGAGTTTTCCCCCTGAGGGAAGGTCCCACCTCACCTGACAATAGACATCATCCTGGGAAACAAACCCATGTAGTGGTGTAACCTGGAAAGCGCTTCTGCAGGTGCCATTGCCAGTTACTGAATACCCTTTAACATCCAAAAGTAAAACCACATTGATGGAAATGGCATTACGGAAGAGTTGTATGTTGTCTCCGGAATATGGCCACCTGGAGACCAGAGGCTGTCCTTTTTCCCATTTGTATCCCCAGCATTTGCCACAGTGCTTTGCACATAGTAAGTGATTAATAAGTACATTAGTCTTTCATCCAAATTCCTTTGCCGCAGACTTCACGGAGTAAGCCTAGAAGAAAGAGGTGTACCTTAACTCAACAATGAGCTCCCCATAGGGTAGGGAAATTTTTTGACGACAGCAATTCTCCAAGACAGACTACTAAGTTATAGAGAAGTTGTCCTTTCCTCGAGTCTGTGAAATGGCCAATTCTTGAAGTACCACAATGATGGTCATAATCATAGTAACACATTCAACTCTGTTATCACAACAGACCCCTTGGATGGAATGACAGCCCTGAATTAGTCTAAGAATACATAAGAGTATCCTCACGTTCTACATGGAGGAGGCCGCTGACACAGCCAAAGTCCGGCCACTGATTCAGGGAGAGAGCCAGGGCGCTTCCTCTACTGCTTCCCAGTATCAAGGTGTCATGGGCACCATTCTGACCGTGGTGAAGAGCAAGGGCTCAGCAGCCTGGCTCGATTGGAGCATCAGCTGTTGCCTCTGTCCTCCCAGGCCTCTCTGACTACCAGTTCTACACCCCAAGCTGTGCGCATGAGGGCCTGGGAAGCCGCCTCCTGGCAGGCTGTACCACCCGGTACTGCGCCAGCAATAAGGGGAGCCCATGGCCCTCTCCTGCCAGCATTCTGCATCCTGCCCCCGTTCCTTCATCCTTTTTCTCTTTTCCTTTTCTTCCCCGCCTCACCCCTGAAGGGAAGCCCCCTGGCTCTCTTAAGATTTAGTCCCATTTAATCCTTCTGCAGACCCCTTCCTCTGCCGGTGCTCAAGTGCCTTATGTCCAATAAAGCTAGACTGGAACCCCCCAAATAAAGGGAAAAATAGCCTGTCCCAGAAGGCCTTGGGCTGCATGGGCAGGTCACCTCAGGATTTGGAGGCCACAACAGCAGGGTAGAGGGTAAAGCCTCAAGGATCTGAGTCGGTGGGGCCACCCTGGGCAGGTGTAGGACTGGCAATAATCAGGGAGCCCCAGAAGACAGTTGGGAAAGGAGTGGATCCAATGATGGGGAAGGAAGGGTTGTCTTCAGGGGGGGGGGAGGGGAGGGGAAAAGGGAAAAGGAATTAGCAGGAATTTCCAATGGCCTTCCTCCTGGGCCCTCACGACCCAGTTTGGTGTCATAGATATAATAACTTTTGAATTGAATTTTGAAACTCGTCTTAAACAGAAATAGGAAATTAAAATAAATGGAATTGGATCCCAAGTCTTTCTTAGGAGAGAGGTGATTACTTTTAACATAAACTTCTTTTTAATGTATTTTAAATCATCTAGACATTCTTGTTATATACCACTAATTAAAAATCATAAAGTCCTGTTATTATTTTACTATTCATATTTTTCCAGTAAATATACTTCATATGTCTTAACATGTGTTCTTATAGTTCCCAGTTTAATGTATCTTCTATAATATAGAATGGCATTTAAAAATGAGTAGTAGAGAGGGAAGGTAGCTGGGTTGCTCAGTGGATTGGGAGCCAGGCCTACAGTTGGGAGATCCTAGGTTCAAATTTGGCCTCAGACACTTAAGTCACTTAACCCCCATTGCCCTTAGCCCTTACTGCTCTTCTGCCTTGGAACCATTACATAGTGTTGATTCTAAGGCAGAAAGTAAGGGCTTATAAATAAATAAATAAAATAAAAATCAGTAGTAGGGGTCAGTGGGTTGAGAGCCAGGCCTAGAGATGGGAGGTTCTAGGTTCAAATCTGGCCTCAGACACTTCCCAGCTGTGTGACCCTGGGCAAGTCACTTAACCCCCATTGCCTAGCCCTTACCACTCTTCTGCCTTGGAGCCAATACATAGTATTGATTCTAAGGTGAAAGGTGTCAATATGGAAATCTAGAGATCCCCAGCTTATTTAGTTGGAAGGTAGAAACCCCAGGCTTGGACCTTGTCACAGGAGAGGTTTCCCCCTGAGGGAAGGTCCTTCTTCACCAGACAATAGACATCCACTTCAGCTTTGGCACAGTAGGTAGTGTGTCAGCCTCAGAAGCTGAAGGTCCCCAGATTGATCCTCGGTAAGGAGGGTGTGATATACTGGGAAAGGCTTCTGGAGACAAAAGAGCTACTTGACTTAGGATGGGGATCTGCATCCCACCTGAAGTGGATGTCTATTGTCTGGTGAAACCAGATATCAGGGGGAAACCTCTCCTGTGACAAGGTCCAAACCTGGGGTTTCTACCTCCCCACTAAATAAACTGGGAATCTCTAGATTTCCATGTTGACAAAGGTAAGAGTTTTTTTAAATTCCATCGTGGGAGGATGGGGCAGCAAGGTGATGAAATAAATAAGAGTGCCAGGTCTGGAGTCAGAAAGGCATCTTCTTGAGTTCAAATTTGTCCTCAGACACTTCCGAACTATGACTTTTGACAAGTCAGTCAGTTAAGCCCAAATGGCCTCACCTTTGCTGCTCTTCTGTTTTAGTATTGATACTAAGACAAAGTAAGGGTTTGGGGTTATTTTTTTTGTTTTTTGTTTTTTTTGAGAATATTTCTCTCCTTTGGGTCAAAAAATATTTTCCTACCATGAAGGAATGTTTAAATGAAGGTTTTATTATCCAAGATTTTTGCAAGCCGCAGACTTAAAATATTTGAGACAAATCCTGCCTTTTGTTCAGTTCTTCCTGCTCAGTGCCATGATCAAAGCTTCTCTCTGGCTTCTGTGATTCACCAGCTGCTTATTTTGGGTATGGTTGCTATCATCATGAGGACTGAATATAGGTGCCACCTAGTTACTTTTGTTTTACCAATTATGGGTTAAAGACATTGCTTGGAGTAATCTTGCTTAAGCTTGTTTGGTCTGTTTACTGCAAGACAAAAGCTGCCTTGAATGAGAATCTTTCTGAACTCTTATTTTATTTATCTTATGAATATCGTCCTTCCCAAGCCTTTAGCTCCTTGCCCACCCCCATCCCCGCCAAGGACACTTCTCTCCCCTTTTGTCCTCCTAGGGTGGTTTTACATTTCTGTTACTGGGCTGCAAAGCTCTAATCTTTCATTCTGATAATGAGTTGAACACAATGCAACTCTTATTACTGCTTCTCAGATATAATGTTACATTTATGGGCACGTATGAATCTTTTTTTTAATGTTTTTCTTCACTCACTGGGAATTGGGGCCGGTCCAAAGATGAGCTTCCTCCTGCAAGGGGAGGCTGGATTAGGAACCTGTCAAGTAGAGGAAGCATCCTATTGTTCATTTTTATTATCATTGCTGCCTATCATTGTCCTAAGAACTCAGGTTTCCTCCCGGGCCCTCTTCCCTTCTCCCTCTCTACTCCTTCACTTGGTGATCTCTTCAGGAACTGAATTGTGCCGATGCTTCTCAGATCTACCTACCTGGACCCAAATTGTCTCCTGACTTCCAGTCTCCCCTCTCCAGCTGCTCCTCGAGCCCCTGGGACTGGATGACTTAGACTTCTAAAATAGATCTTCTCATCTTCTCCCTGAATCTTCCCCACCTCCTAAGTTCCCTTTAGAGAATAGCAGCCTCCATTCTTCTGGGGCTTCAGGCACACAGCCCGGGTGTCATCTCAACTCCAAGTTTTATTTCTGCGGCGTGTTTCCTCCAATGGGTCCTCGTCTGTCCTCGGATGCTGCCACCTCTCTGGTACAGGCTTTCATTACCTTACACCCGAACTACAGGGGAGCCTGCTCATGAGTCTGTCTGGCTCAAGCCGCTCCCCACTTCAGGCCTCCTTCATTCCTCTACCAAAGTGATTTTCCTAAAAGCACATCAGATCATGTCACCCCCCCCACCACCCCCCCTTAAATTCCAGTGTCACCCTCAAGGATACAATACAACATCTTCGGATTCAAAATCCTCTGGAGTTCAAAGCCCTTCATAACCGAGTCTCTCCTCTCTTTCTAGTCTTCTTCCATCTTACTCCCCACTTTCTTCCCTCGAATCAGATTGGACCTCTGGTTCCATGAACAAGACCCCTCATCTTTCGGATCCAGACATTTTCTCTGGCTGTCCCCCATGTCTGGGACCCCCTGCCTCTCTTCTTACTAAGTTCCCTGGCTTCCTGTAAGTCTCAACTAAAATCCCATCTTCTATGAATTCTATGCTTTCCCTCTAAGTTATTTCCTATTTATCATGTATACAGCTTTTGGGGTACATATTTTTAATTTATTGTCACTCCTATTAGAATGTGAACTCTTTGGGGACAGCTAGGTGACTCAGTGGATTGAGAGACGGGAGGTCCTAGGTTCAAATCTGGCCTCAGACACTTCCCAGCTCTGTGACCCTGGGCAAGTCACGTAATCCCACATTGCCTAGCCCTTACTACTCTTCTGCCTTAGAACCAATACACAATATTGATTCTAAGATGGAAGGTAAGGGTTTAATTAAAAAAATTATAATAATGTGAACTCTTTGAGGGTAAGAATTCTTTCTTGACTCTTTTGTACCCCCTCAGCAGTTAGCCCAATGCTTGGCATATAGTAGACAATTACAAAATGTCTATTGGCTGTTGGCCCCTTATATTAGATCCCCTATGTCTTCTCCCCCACCTTACCTCTTTTTTAGCTTTTTGTGCATTGTCTTCCTTCATCGCTATATTAATTAGAATTTTGAACCCTTGGACTTCATCCCCCAGAAGTCCTTCAGTATTTCCCAGAATTCCTCTCCTCTCTTCACCTGGTTGAGTGGTCACATTTATATATAGTTCGGTGTCTCCACCCTGTCTTTGTCTCTACTTTCTCAAGATCACGGTCGAGTTAGGCAGGTTTTACTCTAGCTTTTTATTTCAAGTTGTTATTAATAAAACTTATAAATATAATACTTGAGTTATTGTATATTAATTTTAATTGTCACATCGCACTGTCAACTCCTTGAAGCCAGGGAGTGTATTTCTTTTTTATATCTCCAGTGTTTAGTATGGTGCCTGGCTCTTAGCAGGTGCTTAATAAATGTTTATTGACTGAAAGACTGTCCCTAAACTATACTTTATATCCCTCCAGCTATCCACCAGAATACCAGGGCCTATCCACATGAGTGTCTTGACATCTGCCCTGTTCTGGTCTCTCTGCCATGTTAGTTCTTATTCTAGGTCTAGAAACAATAATTCAACCAGTATTACCCATTACCTAGACTACTGGAAAGGCTGTTATCATCTGCTTGCCCTAGGAAGCCCAAAGACTATCTGGACTAAAGCTCTCTTCCTAGTCTTTCACCCCACTATATATGCTCTATTTACCTGTAAGAATGGAGGCTCCTAGCAGCTAGCACAGCTGTATCTCTAGCACAGGATCCTTAGGAGAATCTCAATGAATTTTGGTTGATTGATAGCTTCCTTATATTTATCTAGGTAATGCTTTTAAGAAGTTTTCAGACATTGTGGATGTTGCTGTCTTATTTATAAGGTGGTGTATTTGAATGTATTAGATCAGAGGAAAAGGAACAAAATCCCCAAATGTTAACATGCTAAGTTGGGGGAAAGTTATAAAGTTTATGCAATCTTCTTTCCAAAAAGGGCCCAGTGTGGAAGACTAATAATGTCCAAAAAAGGAAAAACAAGTTCTTATTGAAATGAGAGGGATTTTAAAGAGTAGAGAAGAGATTAAAGAGTAGAGAGAGATTATGCTTTTCCCCTTCTACCCTTCCTTCCTGGAGTTTTTTAGAGCAAGAACTGTCAGTACTCATTCTTACATTGAAGATGTGACAGAGACGGGCACTAAAGAAAAAGTGTCAGGCTGAAGAGGGTGTGAAACTGATCACCTCAACGACCAGGACTTTGGAATCTTGAGGAGGAGAAGACTCTGGATGGGAGAGGAGTTGCTCTCTCAGTCTTGAGAAGCTGAAGGGAGAGGGTGAAAAAAAGACTTTCTCCTGAGGGTTACCCACTTTTCCTGCTGGTGACTGGAAATCTTTCCCCCCAACATATCCCAATTGAAGGGACTTTCTGAAGAGAAACCTGAGCAGACTTTACCTCAGCTCCTGTTGCCCAGGGTTGAGTCAACCTGACTTTCTCTAAGGGGCCTTAGGCTGTCAAGGCCTAAGTTTCCCCCAAACTCAAGGAGGAAGGGGAAAGGATTTAGATAGAGACAGGGACCTCTTTTCCCCACTTCCCTCTCCCATTCTTTCCATACTAGTTATTCCTTTATATTACCTTGATTGAGTTGACATTAAAATAGTTAACTTTTCCCCAAGTGGAGTGTGAGTAGACAGATCAAGGGGAGATCCTTTGGTCTCAAGTGGCGGAGGGGGGACAAGAGGGACAAGAGCAAATGTGGGAGAGCAGCCTTAGCTAAGGAGGGAAGGCAGAAGGGGAAAAATCTTCAAACCCCCTCTCTTCTCTCTGAGCCAACCTTAAACATCAGCTGTCTCCCCTGAACCCCACTTAGAGAAGGGAGGTTCTCCTCTCTTTCTTCCTCTCAATACTAAAAGGCCAAACCCCTCGAGTTACAAATTAACCTCCCCTTATAATACAGAGGCCATATCAGATATATGTGCAAGCTCTAGGAAGACTTGGACCATCCCTGGGGCAGGCAGAGGCTGGGAAATCTTTGCTTACTCTTGCTTAAGAGTCTAACTCAACTTCTTCCTTTTACCTCCTTGGCTTTTCTGCATAAGCCTTATTTTCTTTCCCCTCTCTTAAGAAGGTAAGGATGGCCTTGATGGGAAGAAACTCATGATTCTTGCTTCTGTACTGGGCTAGTTGTACTCCTAACCACTGATAAGGTTTATTTTTTCATATCTAATGGTCTCATGACTGTACTTTTTTACTTCAAACTACAGATATAAACTAGCTCCCCTCAAATTTTCTTAGAGTGTTTCATGGAATCTTTCCTTGGCTCCTATCACTTTCTACTTTATAGCTATTTCTTTTTGTGCCCCTTAAATCCCATTTTTGGCTACTGGGCACTTGGGAGTCTGGTGGACTTGGCCTTTCTTTGGTATGAAGGAAATAATAGCCATCCGAGGCCTGACCCACATTGTACATGGAGTGTTTCCTCTTTTTAAGGGTTGCCTTTTACATTCCCAAAGTAGTAAGTGATTTCCTCCTGGACTCTGAGGAGGGGCTAGAAAGAGATGAAGAGTTGGAAGAAGAGGGACCCTTAAATCATACATCACTGGGAAAGGATTTAGAGCATGAGGGTCCTTGAGAGGGAGAGGAGGAAGTGCCAAGTGTCCTTGGAGATGTCTAAAAATATGGGTAAACTTAACATTTTTGTTGGTACTAAAATTCCCATAGCACTTTACATTATCTCATTTAATCTGTCTAGTAATCTTGTAAGGCAGCTTGAACTACTGAATAAGGACCTGGACCTGGAGTGAAGACTTGGATTCAAATCCTGCCTCAAATACTTAGTAGTTCTGTGACCCTGGGCAAGTCATAATTTTTCTGTGTTTCACTTGCCTTAAACAAGGGGTGGTATAGAGAGAAGTATACTCCATGTTTTCTGAGGTCCCTCCCAGCTTTAAATCTATAATCCTACAAATAGGTAGGTATTACAAGTTTTGTTATCTTCATTTTTTTAGATGAAGGAATTTTAGCTCAGGGAAACACTTTTTCTTATCCACTTTAAAGTAGTTTGATTTAATTCATTGGCATTTTTTAGTGCCTACCCTGTACCAGACACTGTGCTAGATTCTAATGATGCAAAGGCAAAAAACAGTCCCTGCTCTCAAGGAACTCTCCCTGTAGGAGAGGAAGAACATAACAAATACAGACTATATATAAAGTATATCTTTTTGATGAGACATTAAAGATTAGAAGACTCAGCTGCACCATGGACTAGTTCTTTATTTGTTTTCTTGACATATATGACAATGATTTTGCATCACATTTGGGGAATTTCTTTTTTTTTTCCCCAGGGCCTTGCAAAATTCAGTCAGTAAGAAGGAATGAATTTTTCGCAAAGAAAAAATATCTATTTTTGTGGCTTCATTAGTGTTACATAAGCAGAATATAGGTAGTTCCTTATTTAAAACTTCTCAAATAGTAAATCTGAGGACTGAACCAAAGGGAGAAAGGCTAGAACTTTAAAAAAAAAATCCCCCCAAAGAAAATTGATTCTGTCCAAAATGTCAAAATATCATTAGTTCTTTCTAAATCTGTTTATAACATTGCTGAAGGCTATATCCTAACACTCATAGTTAGAGGGTGATATTATTGACCTAAAAAGAAATCTAGGTTCAAAGCTAAGAAATCTGCATAAGCCAAATATACACTTATTGTGTTAGGTTTTTTTACATGTTAGAATAGCAACTACCACACATATTTTTCTGTGGAAGAAAAGAGAAGAAAGAAAAAAAAAGATCTCTTTGTAATATTAAAAGGAAAAATTTGAGATATTGAAATATTATAGCTTAAGTTATTCAATATCTTCATCTTCCATGCTGGCCTGTTCCAGTGCATGGATCTCCCTTTCGGGAAGTAACCCATATTCATTTAGGAAAGACTCAACATCCACAGCAAAAAAATCTTCAGCAAACTGCTCAGAGACACTAATGAAATTGCTGATAAGCTCCCCACCTTTGTAGACCAGCAATGTAGGAAGCACATCTGAGGAGAAGCGCTCCCCAGCACCTGTGTTAGAAGCTTTGATTTTACAGAATTTTACCATAGAGTATTCTGCAGCAAGACAATTGAGGCTATTGTTCAGGGCCTCACAGCCCTTGATACCATCTTCATAGATGTGAACGATGATGGTGGTGATCTTCTGTTCCTTCTCAATGGCTTCCAAGAACTGTTCCCCATTCTCCAGCTCTCTTACAAACCCATACCTGGGTCCAAAACTTAGCTTCTGGTGCATGTCTTGCATGCATTGTTTACGATATCTACGGAGACAGTTTTCATCCTCTTTCTCCTGATGAATGAGTTCATATTCTTGCACACTCATCTGGGAAAAAAAACATAAACAAAGCCACATCTAACCATGTCACTCCCCCATATGGTCAATACTACTAATAATATAAATTAGATTAGATTATAAATTGCTCTGTTTGGCCATCACAATCTGGTGGCCCTGACTTGTCTTTCTAGTCTCACTGGATACTACTGTCATCCCCACAAAGTACAATCCAGACAAACTGGCCTGCCCTCTGTTCCTCATCTATAATTCTTGGCCTCTCATTTCTGTGACTGTGCTCTGGCCATCTCCCATGAAAAGAATTCATTCTGCATAATTTTCATAAAATTTAAGTTTTAAAATTTTTTGAGAAAAATTTCAGGAAAAGAAGCCTGCTAATTCCTTGAATCAAGAAAATGAACTATTTGGAGAAAGTTCCATAAAGAAACCTCCACTGCATCAGAGGATCCATAATGAACTTTGGGATGTAATTGATTGAACTGAAGGGGGCTGAACACATTTATTCTGAATGTAAACTTTTATGCCAAATGGGACTGCTCTTCTAATTGGCTTTTTTTGTCAATGTGCCTAGCAAACATTGGTTTTTTCTCTCTCTCTTCTATTTCCCTTTTATCTCTAACTATTGTAGTTTCCTCTTAGAAAGTGCAATATGGTATATACCTGTAGCTAGAAGATCTTTAGAGGTAGGTATAAGCTGGTTATATTAAATGATTCATTGGGGAGACCTGTCTCCAAAAGAATCACAGGGGGGATTGTGAAAGGGAATTCTTTATTCTCTTTGTCTATTTGAGTTAACACTTTGTTAACCATCAAGTTAGAGAATTCACAAGTCACTTACTTGAAGAAGTAAGAGAATTTGCAAATCACTTGCTAAAATGAGTGATAACTCCAGAACTCAAAGCACCCCTACTTAACACTAAGAGGGTTTGCAAGTCATTTGCTAAAATGGGTGATAATTCAATCAGTCAGAAACTTGTGAATCCTATGATAAAAGTTGATACCTTCAGAAGCCTATGTAAATTCTCTTACTTGATAGCTAACAAAGAGTTAACTCAAAATAGACAAAGAGAATAAAGAATTCCATTTCACAATTCCCTATTCATCCCTGCCTCAAGGAAGTATTTTCTATATTTGTATCCCCAATATCTAACCCATAGAAGTCACTGAATAAATGCTTATTAAGTGATTAATGTGGTTGTATGGCATAATGGCAAAAGCAATAGATTTTGAATTTATTTCTTTGTATTTGTTTTTCCTTCTTGATCATGATGAGGATGCAATAACATGTTTGTGATAGAATTTTGAAAAGTACAAATATGGTGGATTGGATCCAGGAGAATGGAAGGCCCTGCAGGAGGAAGAAAGGAAGCAAAGAAAGAATGAGAGAAGGAGGGAATCTTGCTTTTATTAAGGACCTACTACGTACCAGGCCCTATTGAGTGCTAGACAATGAATACCTCATTTTATCCTTCTCCTAGCTAGGTAGGTGCTATTATTTTTTCTATTTCATAATTGAAGAATCTAAGGCAGAGAAATACTAAATGAGTTGCCTGAGGTCACACAGCTAGTCTATGTCTGGGGTTAGATTTGAATTCAGTTTCTCCCGAGTCCGGATCTAGTACTTTACTCACTGAACCACCTCTGCAGCTTCTAAAGGAAAAGACTATGCTTGTTTTTTTTTTACTTTCCTCAGAGCTTAGATGAAGTAAAGCACTTAGAATCATGAATCGTGAAAATCTGCAGGTACTTTCATGGTCATTTTTTGTAAACCTTTCATTTTACAGAGGACAAACCTCAGGCCATGACAGGATAAGTGACTTATTTAAAGTTCTGTAGTGTCAGAGCCCCGATTCAAACTCAGGTCCTTAGATTCTTAATCCCCCTTCTCCTTTCCAACCTTTCACTTTACTATATTAACACATGTGGATCCAAAATCTTGTCTGGTGGCTGTGGGAGCTTGAGCAATTCACTTAACCTCTATTCCTCAGTTTCTTTTTTTCTATAATATAAGGGGCTTAGTTGAAATTCTGACCTTCCAGCTTTAAGTTCTTAGAATGTTGACATCTGATCATTTACATGGATGCTATCATGTCATATGCTTACACTTATAATTTTCTTTTGGAGCAATTTTATAAGACCTCATGGATTAGTATTAAAAAAATCCAATCCAATAGAATCCATTCCAACAAAGGATTATGGAACCCCTATTCCTGAAGGGCACAGCTTTAGTGTTTGGGAATAGAAATACAAAAACAAAACAGTCCTTGCCCTCAAGAGGTTTCTATTATTCTGAATCCAAACCCCTTACATTCCACTTTTTATTTTCCAAGCCACTTTCATGAATACCTTTTCAAATGTTCATAACTTTGTTAAATAGAAAGAGATATCATTATCATCCTCCTACAGACAGGAAAATTGGAGAGCCTTGTTCAAAAGGTCATAGTGAGTCAGTGAGGGAATGTGAAGTTGAAATGAAGCTTTTCAACTCCTAATCATGTTCTCTTTTTGCTAACCTTGGTTGTTACAAGAGAGCAAAATGCATAACCAAAGAACACTGTGCATTTTCTCAGAATGATATTTCTATGACAGCAAAACAAAAACATTATCCTGCTCAACTGTAACGAGAGGAGAAAATTCCGTCAAAACCATAATTGGGTGTCAAAAAGGTTCTTCAAACCCTGGAGTCCATTCACTGAGGGGCTGAATTTAGTCTGGTATAATTTACCCTTTTCCTTTCCTACAAAATATCATGTCTCTTCCACCTACCTTCCGGCCAAATCTTTCTTTTGTGTCTTTATCATCTCGACATTGAGGAGAAGACATCTGTCTGAGAATTTCCTTCTTGTTGGGTGGGACGGAATCACTGTCTTCACTTTCCAATTTAAACTTTCTCCAATCATTGATAACTCCTTTGGGCCCTGGAATAAAGGAAAAGGTTTGTCTTCTGCTCTTTAGGCGATCCAGTGGGCAGTATGCCCTTTTGAAATTTATATGTGTGTTGTCATAGGAACAGACTTGTGATCTCCTGCTGGTGAAATCCATGACTTGCTTAGGCTAGATGTCTCTGATTGTCCCAATAATAAAAACTCACTCCCGTTTCAAGCGTGTTAATATAGGTTTAAGCACAGAATCATCCCCAAAACTCCATATTATGAATGTGTGAATTACATACATTTTAAACTTTGTCTATTAGTAAAAGAACACTTAAAAATTTTATGGTCCAATTAAAATGATAGGATTAGGAGGAATTGCTAGTATAGTACTTTCTTCCTTTCTTTTCCTACTGAACCTCTGGTCACTGTTTAGAAATTAACACAAATGATATCTGCTCCAAGAAGTCAGCTTTCATCTGTAAGTTGGGAATGATCTTCCCTTTCTCACCTCAAATAGCATTTTGTTTTGTAGCTTTTTTATTTTTATTTTTTCTTTTTAAAATATTTTTTTCTCTTTTTCTTTTAATATTTTTAATGTAGTTTTATACATTTATCATTATTTGTTGTCAAGTTGTTTCAGTCGTAGTTCTGGCTCTTTGGAATCCCATTTGAGGTTTTCTTAGCAAACATACTAAAGCATTTTGCCATTTCCTTCTTCAGCTCATTTTACAGATGAGGAAACTAAGGCAAACAAGATTCAGTGACTTGTCTAGAGTCACACAGTAGTAAGTCTCTGAAGTCGGACTTGAATTCACAAAGATAATGATTTCTGACTCCAGGCCTGATACTCTAGCCACTTAACTACCATTTTATCTGTACAGCTATCTATTTTGGTATCATCCCTGTAGTTTTCTCCTTGAGAGCAGTGGTCACATTTTGTCTAAACTTTGTATCAGGGTCTAGAAAACTGTTCTACATATATATATATACATATATATATATATGTATATATATATATATACATTCTTCTTGAATTGAAATCTTGCCTATAAATGAAATAATTTTCTAAATATAGAAAGTGCTTAATAAATGTATGCTATACTATTATTATAGGGGTAATATTTAGGTAGGTATCACTGTAAATAATCAAAGGATACAGAAGTATAAAACAAAATAGTTATAAGTTATTCAACTTCTAGAGTTGTTAAGTTATCCAATATTTAGAAAAACAATAAGCAAATTCCAACTCTAGGAAGGCAACTTAAGATAAGGTTTCAGATTTCTTTTCTTTTTTTTTTTTTAATCCTTACCTTCTATCTTGGAGTCAATACTGTGTATTTGAACCTAGGACCTCCTGTCTCTAGGCCTGGTTCTCAATCCACTGAGCTATGCAGCCCCCTCCTATTTTCTTTTAAATAAGAGAATACTTTTGCTTAGTGCTTTTTTTTTTTACCTGTATGTGTGGCCTGTCCTTCAAAATCCTCTTCTAGGCTGAAGCTTTTAGTTACTTCCATATTTGTGTCAGAATTTGACATTATCTGTGTGTTTGAAAAAGAAAATAAATAGGTGAGCAATAAATAGACGGGGCTAGAACATATAGGCAAATCATATAATTTCCTATACTCCTAGGTTTGATGATGGACTAACATCTCTACTAAGTGATCACCCACATGTGTAAATGAAAAATATTTTGACCTGGTATCCAGCCCAAAGTAGTTTTCCTGTTTCAAGCCACAAACTTTGTGAACATTGTTCATTACTTTGTGAAGTCATTGTGTAAAGATGCTATCATTATTTGAAGTAGAAGAGAAAACACTGAAATACATGGGAAGTTTTGCCTAGTCGATGGCCTCGGGACAGCTTTTCTATCATAACTTGAAATATACTATCAGTGAACATTTCCTAAAAAATCATAGATATGTTGGTTCCTTCTCCATTGAGATTTTGCTTCTTTAAGGACCTTGACTTTCTAAAACACAGTTGAGAATCAGGGAGGAACCAAAAAGACTGTTGAGAAGTCAAAATAAAGATCACACCCAGAATTCTTATTCTAAAAAAAAGCATATATACTTTATTTCTTGGCAAATCTTCATATAGGGTTATTTATTTTGACTTTGCACATATTTTTAACAGGGTTGGTTATCTCATTTTTCAACACAAAGCAAATTGGAAGCTAGAAATTAGGTGGAAGGAAGGGACTTTTATAGGCAAGTATTTTTTCTGTGGAATTCATTCTAACAAGAAATATCAATTGAGTCTGGCAGCAGAGGAGGAGAAAGAAAAATCATTAAAACAAACAAACAAAAGAATTAAAATATGGTAATATTTAATCCAGATATGGAATAGAAATATATACTTTTGTAAACTCAGAGGAATTTTCAAAATGATGCTGACATTAAGAAAAATTTAAATTTTGTTCAGAATATTCTAGGAAAGAAGGGAAATGTGCCAGATGTGGTGGTTTATGCTTATGATCCCTGCTACTGGGTGATGCTAAGGTTGATAGATCATTGGATATTGAGAGTTCTGAGCTGCAGAAGGGCTAAAGTCAATCAGGTGGGTCCACACCAAGTCTGGAACCAATATGGGAAACCCCTGGGAGCAGGGACCATCAGACTGCTTGAGGAGGGGGTGAAATAGCCTAGTTTGGAAATGATCTAGATCAAAGCTTTCATGCCAATCAGTATTGGGATCATGCTCATGACTGATCATCACCCTTCCAGGCTGGGTGAGATGTAAAATAAAATGATAAAATATAAATAAGGCACTTAGCAAACTTTAAAGCATTATGTCAGTGTTGGTTATTGTTTTAAGAAAAGAAAAATAGAATAAAAGAGATAGTGTCCATGAATCACACAGCTAGAAATATGAGAAAGGAAATGATTAATAAGTTAAATCAGAAATAATTAAAGGTACAGGACAAAAATGGAAGTAACTATTTTATAGAATATAAGCAACTCTCTAATTGCACTGTGACTATTAACTACCTCAGAGAGTAAGTAGGGGAATATTGATAGTCATCAAAAGTAATAACTGGGTAACTTGGAACATTAAAATAAAAGCTCTAATTAAAAGTTAAAAATGGCACATCACCTGGTAATTTCTGCAGAACTGTTTAGTGCCCCAAATGCTTTGGCTTTAAGCTAGGGACTTTTCTTTCTTCTGAATTTTAAAAGAGCAATTTGCTTACTTTGGGTACTTATGTACAAGAAATGTAAATAGTGTTTAAGCAACTCTGAAAACAATTTTGTTACTAATAACCAAGAATGAGAAACAGAGCTTGCTGCCTTTGCTTTTGCTCAGGTGAAAACCCATAGTGAAAGAAGGGAAAACTGATTACTGTTCAAAAGAAAGATAAAAAACAAAAAAAAAAACATTGAGTCACCACCTTACTGAGAAAGTAATCCAATACTCAAGACAAACTTTAGGTCACATAGACAAAGCTAGTCATGGTAGAAAGGCTCCAGTTGAATTAGGGGTGACTGTGACCTAGGTTCATGGTTGAGGATGGGAGGGATAGGAGGGATGTGACAGCAGCTACCAATAGTAGCACTGGTTGATACTCTCATAAGAAAGGGAAATGGAGGAAAAAATGCATGCCTTTGCTTTTTTTTTTTAACTACAGGAGAGAGATTTTTCCTTCTTGCCATCCACATTCCTTTTACTGTTTCTAAGTCATCTGAATTACTATCAATTTCCTTCTATAATATCAAACCATTTACCCTAATTTTAGCTTCAAAATTCTCTTACAGTGCACCTGTTGCATTTAAGAAGATATCTTCACCCCTAAACTTTTTAGTTTGGAGTTCACAGATGATGGATCTGTGAACTTGAATGAGGAAAAAAAATATGTCTTTATTTTCTCTAACATCTACTTGAAATTTAACATTTCCTTCTTTTATGAATATGGGTAAAAAACATTATTCTGAGAAAGGGCCCAAGACATAAAAAATGATAAGAACCCCTAGGTCTGGACTATGATCAGATGAGATAGAGTGCTTTGGAAAGCACTTTGCAAATGCAAAGGACACTGCACAAGGTGCCTTAAAAGTCCTAGCCAACTGCACTAAGGCTTTTGGGACACCACCCTCTATAACTGTTAGGGGGCAGCTAGGTGGCACAGTGGATAGAGCGCTGGGCCTTGAGTCATCTTCCTAAATTTAAATCTTGCCTCAAACACTTACTAGCCATGGGAACTTGAACAAGTCACTTAACTCTGTTTGCCTTTATTCTTCATCTGTAAAATGGGCTGGAAAAGGAAAGAATGGCAAACTGCTCTAGTATCTGCCAAGAAAACCCCAGATATCACTGAAAGTACAACTTAACAACAATATCATTAGCTTTCTCTGGGCAAAACTTTTTTAAAAATCCAGAATAACATTTATCTGGTGCCATTATTGGTGGTTAATGTCCTAGGTAATTCATTTAACCCATTAATGCCCCAGGAAACACCCCAACTCTATTAAATTTGTCGAACAAGTGTCCCTAGCACTAGCACCTGCATTTCATTGCTTCACACAAGTGTCTTACACAGGATGAAATCACAGGTCTAGACCGAAAAGGGGGAAATGACCAAAGAAAAAAAGGAAGTACATGACCATGGATTGAACCAGAAGGAAGATTTTTAGACCATGGTTGGTAGAATCATATAAAGTATTGGGGGAGGTCAAACAAATTTTTTTCATCAGAAAGGAGGGAACAACTGGGGCAAGGTGACAAGAGAAAACTGTCAACCTCATTTAGGGATTGTTCAAGGATTGGTTACCTTATCTGATTAAAAAGCATTATGACGCGCAGTTTCTTCTTGGTCAGAGCAAGGCAGTTTTAGACAGTTGCAATTGTGCATTTCACTCATCCTTAAAAGCTTATTGACGTCAACTAAGGGCTTTGGTCATGAAGGATCTTGACTGAGTATCTTGTTATATTTTAGAGGACGACTACTCCCCCCTCCCCCCCCCCCCCCCCCCCCCGTTTTGTTATTCTCTCTGTATAGACTTAGATACATTAAAATACTTTAAATACTTCACAGCCATGATTTAGGTAGTACTTGCTTACTTGCTCCTTTCATCCATGTTTACTGATGGGCTCATTGACCAATGAGCATCTGGACCCTTCCATGGGTGAGTACTGGTGTAGAAGAGCTGCTCTGGCTAGAAAGATCCACTCCTGATTGTTTACCTTTTTGCCACTGACTTGATGATATTCTTTTCCAAACTTAACTTGTTTGTCCTCAAACAACAGCTATCTAGTACATTCCTGGGGACCTCTCCTTAAAGTTGTTCTGGATTGGTAGGATCTGATAGAACTCATAGAGCCCTGAGATATCATTTGATAATCTATGCTCACCTCCATTTCATGAGGAGGAAAAAGAAGAGTAAGGAGTAAGAATTTATATACCCTCTAGTATCCTCCAGGCACTGTACTAACCAATCTTTCCCCCATTTTCCTCCCCAACCCCCCCCCCTTTTTTTTTTTACCAAATATTATCTCATTTGATCTTCACAACAACCTGGGGTAGGGTAGGGGTAGGTGCTATTATTATCCCCATTATACAGTTGAAAAAATTGAGGCAAATAGCTTAAGTGACTTGTCTAGAGTCATATGGTTAGTAAGTATTTGAGACTGGATATGAACTCTAGTCTTCTTGACTTTATACCCAATATTCTTTTTTTTTTACTTGAAAAATTTTATTTAATTAATTGATTTAGAATATTTCCCCATGGTTACATGATTCATGTTCTTTCTCTCCTCTCCTCCCACCCTCCTCCCATAGGCAATGAGCAATTCCACTGGTTTTTACATGTATCATTGATCAAGACCTATTTCCATATTATTGATATTTGCACTAGAGTGATTGTTTAGAGTCTACATCCCTAATCATATCGCCATTGACCCATGTGATCAAGCAGTTGTTTTTCTTCTTACACTCAATATTCCATCTACTACACCACCCATCTGACAATGGAGTAGGGCTTCAATAACAGAAAAATAAAAATAACGAAGATGAATCAGAATGAACAGTTTAAATTAACTCTCCATCTTTCTTGGTGCTTACTTCATACTCTGTGGGGAGATAGAATTTAGTAGCTATAGTACTAGTAGGAGTGATAATACTAGCAGTAGTTTCGATCCTAGTTACTTTTGTTAGTCACATACACATGAATTCCATCAAGTTCTTAAGCAGCCTCAGGGCCAGGAACAACTGGATTCAAATCTTGCCTCTGATAATACTGGTGTAGGATTCTGGAGAAATCACTCAGTGTTGTAGAGAGTGGTGCCAAACTCAAATCAAAATGGGAGAGACACTAAACCATACATAAGGATCTCTGCCAGCTACTTATTAACAATTTGAAAATATGATGTAATCTAAATTTTATTGTATTTTTGTTAATTTTGTTAAACATTTCCAAATATGTAGCCAATAGGTTACCTATTTTGCACCACAGCCCTGGCAACTTTCTGTTTTGTTTTTTAACCCTTAATTTCTTCTTTAGTGTCAATTGTGAGAGAGAAGAACTGCAAGAGTTAGGAAGTTGAGGTTAAGTGACTTGCCCAGTATCACACAGCTAGGAAAGATCTCAAGTCAGATTTGAATCTAGATCCTAAGCAACTTTCTAAGCCTACAAGTTGCAGTGAGAGTGTCAACCTTTACCAGTAAACAATTTTAGCATCTGGGACTTCCCTGTGCTAAAGAAGTCACAAGTCTATTCCTGTCCTATAAAAATGATTATTTGAGTTATCAAATGCTTAAATTCTAAACTTCAGTTTAAAAAAACCAAACAGAATAAAGACACAAAAAATTTGAAAGCTACTAAGACTATTGCTAAGATAAACCTTCCCTATGACAATGTCTATTACTAGTCATTTTAAACATTCTTATCTGTATTTTTAAAAAATTTTGAATATTTTTCCATGGCTACATAATTCATGATTCCCCCCTTTCTTCTTCCCTCCCCACTCCCAGGACTGACAAACAATTCCACTGGGTTATACATGTATCATTGTTCAAAACCTATTCCTATGTTATTTATATTTGTAATACAGTGATCTTTTAACATTAAAAAACAAATCACAACTCTATTGAATTTTGTTATCTGTATTTTTGTTGATCTTTCAAGTGTTTGATTTGCTATAGATGTAAACGCTAATGTTTGTTCAAAAAAAGATTTTAGAAGAATATTTTCTGCTGAAGTCTATGTACTACTCTTGTGTATATCTTAATAGAGTTGGGGATAAGGTGTTGCAAAAAGGAGTGATTTAGAAAATTAAATAGAAATAACTTAAAATACATAGCTATGTTGAGTAATATTTACTTTATATCATTCCCTGCTAAACCATATAAATTTATGAGTAGAAAAAATTTACATCTTTTCACTGTATGATTTTTGAATGAAATTTGAATTATTAGGAATAGTTGATAGTAATAATTGTATGAGAAGATACAAACCCAGATGAAGCCAAAGAAGTCTACATTCTGTTCTTCAAAGATTTTTGAAGGGTTCAAAAGTAAAAAACTGTTTTGCCTGATGTATCTTTGAAGAGTATTGAATTGAAGAATACCATTTAGTTCTGTGTCACTGGCTCGTTTACAAAGGTAGACCAGACACTGTTTTCACATACTTGATTCTAAAATGATGCCATGCTTTTTGTTAAATGATGCTCAAGAATAGAAATCTGTAAGTGCTCCAGTGTCTGGGAATACAACCACAAAAGTGAAAGAGTCCCTGTCTATCAGAATCTTTTCGAATGGGAGAGAAAACACAGTTAGAAGTGGAGGCCAGTAAAGAGTGGTCTGGTTTGGGTAATCACAGAGATGGAAAATGGTATTGAAAGTTATGTTGACTCAGTGACCCATTGTTTCCAAACCTGCTCAGTCTCAAGCTTTGTATTCCCTGCTATTTGTCACGTAGTCAAGTCCTCCCTACCCCCTCCCTACACACATTGTACCTGGAAACTGCCTCTACTACTCCTACCTGAGGAGGAGGAGCAGGAATGTGAAGTCCAACCTCTTTGGCTGACCTGGACTTTTTGTGCCCCACCTCAAAACCATTTGCTGATCTCCAGGGATCGGTCCATCTCAACAAAGGACTCATCTCCTTTTTATTCTCTTTGACCTGAGTTGTGCCTCCTTAATCAGGGTAAAAGCCACACGGAAGCATTTCCCTTTCAGTAAAGGAACTATTGGACATTCATTGACATACCTTTAAAAAAATTCTAATTCATAGTAGCCTTGATGTGATTACAGTTCTTGGAATCAGAGGTGGAAAGTGGGCAGTTGGTTACAGTATGCATGTGGCAAGGGATGGGGTTGGGGGAGAAGAATGGCTAAGGTTCTAAGGCAATGGTTCTAAGAATAGTAGAGTTGAGTGGTTTTGCTCCTCTCAGTTATGTTTTTGCTCTTAAAGTCAAAACAAGGCACTTAATCTCTTTGTCCCTTCATTTCCTCATCCAGAAAATTCCAATACTGGGCTAGGTAATTTCTAGGATCCCTTCCCTTTGATATTGCACCTGAGTTACTATTTTAGGGGTTCCTTGAGGTGACTTGTATTCCTCATTAGAATGTGGACTTCTTGAGTTTAGAGGCTGTATTTTTGCCTTTGTTGTTATTTTTAAAATACCTTTACTTTCTGCCCTAGCAACAACTCTAAGAAAGGAAGGCAAGGGTTAGGCAAATGGGGTTTAGTGACTTTCCCAGGGTCACACACCCAGGAAATGTTTAAGGTCAATTTTGAACCTGGATTCTCTTGATTCCAGGCCTGACTCTCTACCCACTGTGCCACTTAGTTGCTCCATTGTCTTACTTTGTAACCCCAATGCTTAGCACAATGCCTGGCCAGAGTAAACATTTAATAAATACTTGTTGGTTTACCAAATGACTGACTTCCAGCTCAAATCCTTTAATATTTTCTGATATGAATTATCTTGGTGGAATTTTGTAAAAACAAAAAAGCAAATCATTATTCATGTACTCCTTGTTGTTCACTCTTGCCTGGTTCTTTGTGACCCCATTTGGGGTTTCCTTGGCAGAGTTACTGGACTGGCTTGCCATTTCCTTCTCCAGTTCATTTTACATATGAGGAAATTGAGTCAAATGGGGTGAAGTGACTTGTCCAAGGTCACACAGATAGTGTCTTAAGGCTGGGGTTGGACTCAGGAAGACCATCTTGCCTCTAGGTCCAACACTCTATGCATTGCCCCACCTAACTATCTGTGGATTCACGTCTGCTATTAAAATTTTTTTTTTGAAAAGGAAATTTGTTTTCCTAATGGGAAACTTTTGTTTTACTTTCTTTTTTTTTAATTTGAAAAATTGAATTTAATTGATTTAGAATATTTTCCCATGGTTATATGATTCATGTTCTTTCCCTCCCTTTCTTCCTCCCCATCCCATAGCCAATGAGCAATTCCACTGGGTTTTACATGTGTCATTGATCAAGACCTATTTCCATATTATTGATACTTGCAGTTGGGTGATCATATCCCCAATCATATCCACATTGACCCATGTGATTAAGCAGTTGTTTTTCTTCTGTGTTTCTACTCCCACAGTTCTTTCTCTGGATGTAAATAGCATTCTAATGGAAAATTTCTTAGGAGGTCAGGTAACGTATTTTTGACTCTAGGTTCACTTGAATGTTAGAGTCTGTTTGTTTTTCTTAGTTTAATTTTAGGACCTCCAAAGTCCTATAAAGTTGCTAAGTAGTGCTGCTTTTTTCTGAGGTTCCCATGATATGACCAGAAGTTCTTGGATATTTAGGGGTCTGGAGCCTCCTCCCTCCTGAGGAGTATTTCCCTGCCCTCCCAATCTTACATAGCATTTACTATGTGCCAGGTGCTGTGTTAAATGCTTTATAAGTACTCTCTTATATGATCCTCAGAATAACCCTGGAAGGAAGGTGATAATATTATTTCCATTTTTCAGATAAGGAAACTGGAGAAAATGAGATTAAGTGACTTATTTAGGGTCACAGGATTAGGAAATATCTGAGGCAAGATTTGAATTCATATCATCCTAACTCCAGGACTGGTACTATCCACTATTCACACATATACTGTTGTATTTGCTGAGCAATATAATTACCTCCTGCTGAGCTGACCTTAGGTGGACTGAATATACACTTCTTCAACCCTCCTATTTCCACTGCTCATCCAAAGATTAGACTTTTTGGATGGCACAACCAGAGACACTTGGAGTGCTGTGAATTTAAATAATCTCTGTAGTCCATCAGTGACAAATGAGACGAACGCCATGAACGCAGATATAATTATCTGGGACCCTTGACTTTTGTTCTTTTCTTTTTTCTCCATCTATATTAAGGGTTGAAGAGATTCTATGATGGTTTAAGACATTTTCTGCGACTGAATAAAGTACCTTAATGTTGCTCCTCAGAGTGAATTTGGAGTAATAATAGATCAAGAAGGAGAATAGTTTTATCCAGGTCCTTTGGAGGACTTCCTTTTTCTAGCCCAAAGGCAAGCATAGGTTATACTACAAGTATACTATACTACAATTATAGTATATTCATAAAAGTATATTTTATTGTGGTACTAACCAAACAGAGGAAGTATAAAGGATATTATCAGAGAAAAGTTTTAGTAGACAAGATGGCAGGTCAGTCTTCTGGTGTGAGCAAGAGATAATGGACAAGCAGTTGGCTTGTTCTATTGATAACCATACCATATTCAGAAAACTAGAAGAGGAAGATCTCTAGCCTTTTAGGTGTACCCCCTCATGGAGAATTCATAGGAGGTCTTGGACAAAGATTGAATTGGATAAGTCGGCATGGATAGATTGTAACCTGCATCATGGGAGGAGTACTCACATCAAGATGATGGAGCCATCAAGGAGGAGAAGCAAACCAAAGAATGATTATTTTTCTGTGAGAATTTAAAAAAAAATCTGTCTTTTTCTATAGTATGTTGGTGTTAGGATGCTTGTTGTCCCCATATCCTACCACTCTCCTCCCCATCCAAAATATGATCCTCGAAGGCAAAGACTGTTTTCTTTCTATTATATCCACATTGCCTAGCACCATGTCTGCTGTATATTAACCATCAACCAAGAAACATTGTGTACCTGCCATGTTTTGGGCACTAGTCTAGGTGCTGAGGTTGCAAAGGTAAAAATGAAAGTCTCTACTCTTTTCTTAAACCCTCACCTTCATCTTAGAATGAATGCTATGTATTAGTTCCAAGGCAGAGGAGTGGTAAGAGGGGGTTAAGTGACTTGCCCAGGGTCACATTAGACCCCAGGATCTCCTGTCTCTCAGCCTGGTTCTCCATCTACTGAGTCACATTGCTGCCCCCATAGAGTGTACTCTTAATAAATACTTGTCACTATAATTTATATTTTCCCATTTGTCCAAATACAGAAAAAAATATATATGCACACACACACACACACACACACACATATATATATATATATGGTGCTTTGGGATGGGAATTAGGGGTATTGTTGAAAATACTTTAATGTGAATTTTGTTTTAAGAGGTAAGTGATGATGAGATTAACAAGCCAGACAAGAACATTGCTTCTTTTCTGATGCCCTAACTGGCATCTTTCCCTAAATAGGTAAAACCCAGAAAATAGACAGGAATGAGACAGTCCAACAAGAAGACAGTTCTTTTGTAGTGAGGTTTAAAATCCATTCTCTTCCATCTCCTGAGCACATGAAGGCACATGCTGCCCCACCAAACCGCAATTCAGTCAGGAGAGGCCCTTCCAGGAGGGGAGTTGGTCCCAAACGCTGTTAATCTGTCTGCACTTCTATTTAGCCAGAGGCCCTAAATAGTTCTCTAAGAATCAAATGCTTCAGTAAATTGACACTTTCAGTTGACTAAGCCAACGTGGAGCAGGTTACCTGGAAAATACTAACTACAACAACTTTATATGAGCAAGAATGTCTGATTGGTGGGTGAAACTGAGGAGTCAGCAAAGTTTATTGCTGTTTCCCCTTTCCTTTTGGGAGCAGCCTTCTCTGCCCTCTCCCCTTCTTCCACTTATTCTGCCCTCCCCTGCTATGCCTCACGTGCCTGCTTTTTCTGCCCCTCACTTGCCATCTCCCCAGACCCTCTTCCTACTGTCAGTGATTATTAACTGATTTATGGCAGGTGACTAAACCAAGAGTGTCCAAAAGTATGGAACTTCCATTTCTCGGAGGACCCCTGGAATGAATGAGTACCTAATGGGATGATAAATGGGGAGAAAATGCCAGAAAACTAAATCTGATGGCAAAAGGGGTTTAAGGACCCAGGGAAATTTTCAGACTCATCCAAGTACTAGGACAATCACCCCACATATACTTGGCCGCTGTGCTGTTTGCCTACAACTACCTGGGATGGAGCTAGATTCAGTGAGCCAATTTGGGAACTTTAGGCCATTTTCACCTTCGACTTATATTCCGTTTTGTTCTATGATTGCTTCTGGGATGTGTCTTGTACCCACAAGATGATAGTAAGGTCCCTTGTAGGTAGGTGCCATGTCAATAATTTTTCATGTCCTTGTGGCATGCCAGGCTGGGCTCATTGCAAGTATCCACTAAAACGATATTTATTGATTGGCTGTGGACAATGCTCCTTAACAGAGAAAGGAATAGCAGAGCAAAAGAAACAAAATATTTGAAATACTTGATAAGGCAGGGCTGGTTTCCTATGTTAAAAAATATACATATGTAATTAGAAATTTTGTACCCTTGAATGACATCTCCCAGCATCCCTTTCCTCTTTATCCCCATCTTGTATGCTTGCCTATTTGTACTTAATTGGATGTTTTGCCCACCCTCACTCTCTCTTTTCCGACATGTGTGGCTGGGTGAGCTCTCTCTTTTTCTCTATCCTTTTATTTTCCTTTCTGCTTCAAGTTATTACTAATAAATTTTATTAAATATAATACTTAGAGCATTTTGGATATTAATTTTTATTCTTACACATATATATATTTTTCCCCTACATGTAGCTTGGTATAGTAGATATAGTCCTGGGCTTGGTATCTAGAAGACCAAGGTTCAAATCCTGATTGGTCAAGCTGATGGGCTTCAAGGTTGTAGTAAAAAAGATGGAGGTTCACATTCTGAAACGTTTGTAGTCTTATAACCCTTGGATAGTCATTTAGTTTATCTGTGGCTCTCGGTAGCTCTACAGGGACTTATTTCCTGAGCCAATTTGAAGAGAAAATACTTGTATCCAGAGTTCCCCATACTTAGAATCTGTATATATTTTGCATATTTGATTATGCTCAGATGCATTAGATTCCCTCTCCTGATATGATGTAAATTTGACTCCCCAAAATATCCATTAACTTTATATGGATGAACAACTTATCTCTAATGAGTATTTTATTCTCCTGTCTTACCAATGGCTACAGTGCACCCATCATAACATTTTGATTTCAACTTACTTTATATCACTATTCTGACTGACCAATAATATTGGAGTTCTACATTAGTAGAGATTCTTTTTTTTTCAGGAACAAAAAAAAATCAGGATTTATTTAGTTTTAAAACCCTTACCTTTTGTCTTAGAAATGATATTAAATATCAGTTCCCAGACAGAGGAGTGGTAAGGGCTAGGCAATTAATGAGGATTTTTATTGATTTTTAATTATTCTTAATTAATTAAAATTATTAAATTATGAATGTATTTAAATGATTAATTTGTTAACTTAATTTAAAAGGGTTAAGTGACTTGCCTGGGGTCACACATCTAGAAAGTGTCTGAGGTGACATTTAAACCTAGGACCTTCTATCTCCAGACCTGGTGCTCTATCTACTGACCCACCCAGCAGTCCCAATTAGGATTTATTTTTAACCAAGATCTTACAGACTTTTTCAGAAAAAAATAAGAGGCCAGTTTATTGAGTCTTCAGTTGGATTTGAGTTATAATGTAATTTCAAATGTTAATATCAAAATCTTTTGGTTATTCATCTTAGATTGTTTAAGAAATATATGATTAAATATTGTTCAAGAAAATCACAAGTGGGGGGCAGCTGGGTGGCTCAGTAGATTGAGAGCCAGGCCTAGAGGCTCACGGTCCTGGGTTCAAATCTGAACACAGACATTTCCCAACTGTGTGACCCTGGGCAAGTCACTTGACCCCCATTGCCTAACCCTTACCACTCTTCTGCTTTGGATCCAATACACAATATTGACTCTAAGATGGAAGGTAAGGGTTTAAAAAAAAAAAGAAAATCACAAGTGTTAGATGATTCTTCAACCAGTTCGAAATGGTTTCTCTTTTATTTGATTATATGTGGAGAGAGATGTGAGAATTCTGGGCAGCCTCTTTGTAAAGTGACCTCCCTTATACAACATTTTGCAAATCTTAACCCATTTTCTCTTTCCTTTTATGCTACAAAAGGCTTGCATTTCTGCCGTTTAAATCTGTTTTGAGATAAAAGTTTATAGGGAAGAATTTCTCTTGCCACCCTTAAAATCTAGCATCTGAAAAAACTCTCAGCTCACAAATAGCTTCTTCTGGCCTCATTTTTCACCTTTTACTTTCTTGATGGGCTCAGAATGTCCATTGCAACTTAACAAATGACATCAGAAGCCCCAGAAAATAAGACCTCTGTCTCTCCCCTCACTAATGCATTCTACACACACCTATTAAATGAATATAACTCAACCACAGGTATGACTCTGCTACTCAAGATCTTGTTGGACCTCTTAGAATACCCTGAAACAAAATAGGAGCTCCTGTATTTGGCATTTATTAAACTCATCACCATTAGGACCCAGCCTGCCTTTCAAGACTGAATACGAATTATTCCCTCATAGTTCTATTTTCCAGACAAACTGGCCTGCTTGCTGTTTTCCATAAGTGACATTCCATTTTTCATGTCTGTATCTATGCACAGGGGATCTCCCCCATGTCTAGAATACCCTCCTTCCTCATCTTTGCCTCTTGGAAACCCTAACTCCCCTTTAGGCTCATTCAAATAGCATCTCCTTCAAAACACCTTTCCCGATTTCCTCTGTTGTTAATACCGGCCGCCCATTACCTTGTATATATCTTACATTTTCTTATCGGTGCATATGATGTTTCCCTCCCAAGATAATACAAATCCATAAATGCAGCAACTGTCTGTTTTTTCCTCCACTCCTGTTTTCAGTCCTGAGCACAGAGCCTGGCACTGTGCAATGAGTTCAGTTATAGCAAAATTCATAAAATCTTCAAACTCATAGCATAATGGCTAAAAAGTAGGCTCGTCTTCTTGCTTACTCTTATAACTAACTGTCTTATATTTGTCATCTTTCTCTTTTCTTCTGATTCTAGTTAAGGGCTCACAAGTCTTTCCATAGTGAATTTTGCTTGGAAAAAAAAATTCTCCTGCTGCTGCCTGAATATAGAGAATAGAGTTTTGCTAATACTTTTATAATAAGAGAAAGCTACAATTTGGTGTTCTGTATGGAGGCAGTTATAGCATCAGTAGTGCTAATGATAAGCAAAGGATTTATGTTTTCAATCAAATGGTCATCCATCCATTATTTAGTCAACCAGTCCCAAGTAGTTGCCCAGACATAAGGGTTAAGACTAATATAATTGGCTCTACTTGCTATGCCAGGCTACCTCTATAAGAATAATGATAACAATAATATCACATCAGTAAGCATTTATTAAGTGATTATTATGGGCCAAGCATTGTTAGACTATTAGCTCCTTGATAATAGGGATTATTATTTTTTTTAATTTCTCTTTGTATCCTCAGTGCTTAACAGTGTCTTACACAGAATAGGTACTTAATAAATTTTTGTTATATTAATAAACGCTTGTTGGATTATTCCAAGTTTTGGAGATACAAAGAAATATAAAAACAGTCTTTGACTTCCAAGAGCAGCATCCTAATGGGACTTAGGAACAGTTATAGTTGACAATTAAATGTCAGTCTTGCAAAGTCTTTCTAGGAGCATCATTTCATTTGAATCTTAATAACACCTCTGTGAAATAAATACTACTAATATACCCATTTTACAGATGAGGGAACTGGAAATTGGAGAAGTTAAGTGATTTGCCCCAGGTCATAGAACTAGAAAGACAAGACTGAATTTATTTATTTATTTATACTTATCTCCCTCAGCAAGAACTATTTCCTTCTGAAGAAAACAGTAGCTCTCAGAAGAGGCATCCTGAAAAAAACAACAACACCCACCTTTTGGGTGTTCACCTGGTTATGCTTCTTTTACTCTGTGGGAGAGAAAAATGACTTTTTAGAAACTGAAGCAGTAGATGAATGAAAAAGAATTTATTAAGTATTTTCTATGCATTAAGCACCATGCTAAGGTCTGGGAATAAAAAGAGAAAAATCAAAATGGTCTCTGCTCTCCAGGCATTCATATTTTGTTTTGGGGAGATAGTACACAAAAGAAAGTTCAGTTGTGGAGCCAATGGAAAGGTTTGGAAGGCCTAAGAGGGGGCAGGAGATGGCAAAGCCCAGGGGTCTTTAGGTTACATGGTAAATCAGATGATGATGCTAGGGTCTTGAAGGCATAGAAAGGAAAAGGCTTAGTGGTACTCCATATTTTCAAAAGAAATAGAAATTGTGTGAGCACTTCAACTAGGGGAGGAGGTGAGGGAGATATCAGGCAAAGAGTGTCACTAGTGGTCATAGGATTTCCTTCCTCCTGGCCTTTCTGGAGGAAATGAAGAAAGTAGCAGACTTCCTTTGGAAATTTAGGAGCGCTCCTATCTGTGGTTTTAAAATTTCTTCATATGTCAGAAATACCTTGGTAATACATATTATGTTACAGTTCGTGGGAACCCCTTTTTAATCTCCATTTAATGGCTTTTGTATAGTTTCTAGATAAGAGCAGAATCACAACACAACTAAGATTAAATTTTTGTTGTTGTTGACTTGTTCAGTCCCATCTGACTCCTTGTGACCCCTCGGACAATACTGTCCAGGAGATTTCCTTGGCAAAGATACTGGAGTGATTTACTATTTCCTTCTCCAGATTAAGGTAAACAGAGGTTAAGTGACTTGCCCTAGTAAGTGTCTGAAGGCAGATTTGAACTTGAGTGTTCTTGACTCCAAGCTCAGAACTCTATCCCTTGAGCCAGCCATCCAGCTGCCCCTACAATAAATACTTATAAATACAATTTAACAAACATTTCTGAAGAGTTATAGCGAAAAAAGATTGCTTGTATTCATCCTGCAAACAACTTTTTCTCTTCTATGTGATATTCAACTAAATTCTAGCAAAAGAAAGTCACCGTGGAGTGTCTTTTGCAATATATCATACAGATTCCAGCTTGTTGGATTGCTCCTTTGCTGGGATGTAGCTAACTCTCAAGTGTAAGTCATCTGTGATGTCACGTTTTTATTTTTCCCCTTTATTTTCCAACTATATATAAAAAACACTTTTTGGCATCTGTTTTCTAACATTTTGCGTCTCTGATTCTTTCCTTCCCTTCCTCCTCTCCCTCCTCCCCAAGATGGTAATCTTTGATATAGGTTATATTTATGCTTGGACAAAAAACATTTCCATATTTGTCATGTTGTGGAAAAAGAATCCACATTTTCTTTTAAAAACTAAGAAAATTAAATGAAGAACGGTTTGCTTTGGTCTGGGCCATATTTCTTTCAAAGGGGATGTTATAAATAAAAGCTGATTCTGCAGATTAAAATGGTATCTTGCAAAACAATGGAAGAACCCTGCTTCAGCTACTTTCACAATTCATACTGAAAATGTTGTTAGAGCTAGTTCTGTAGGTCTAATAAAATGGAGTGCTTAATAATAATCACTTCTGAGAAAATCCAGGGAAGAAGGGGAAAGAGAAGATCTCTTACCCAATTCAAGACACATCAAAGGATGCTTAGTAGTTTTCTCTTTCAAGTTTTCAGCAACTTTATTTCAGGTATCCCCAGAGGTTACAAAAGAAATGAAAAGGAGCTAAAAGGAATCTCAGAGGTCATCTAACCCAATCCCTTCATTTTATAGATGATAAAATTGAAGCAGGGTGAGGTTAAATGATTTGCACAGATACCAGGGAGTAGTAATAGTGGGAGGCAGAGATTTCAATCCAGGTGCTCTGACTTCAGGGTCTATTTCCATTGTACCATGCTGCTTCTCAATTAGGTCTCATAGATAGTCTGACAAATGGTTTACATTTTTTTTGCACATTTTCTAACAGTTGATCTTTTCTTGTGCCATGATAAAGTAGGACCAATACAATGGTGTCAAACAAATAGAAATGGATCTCTGTGGGCTGCAGATTGACTTAGAAGACCAAAATTAAATTAATTTTATTTAAATATCTAGTTTTTAAAAATATTTTTATTTTACATATTTAAATTTAAACATTTTGTAAAAATATTAAATATTTAAAATTAGTATCATCTTCATTGTATTGTATTGAATTTTAATTTATTTTGTTAAATGTTTCCCAATTATATTTGGATTTGCTTTTGACCACAAAGAAAGTTTTGTGGGATAATCCCTGAGAAAACTGCCTTTTTCTCCCCTCTTTCTTGTTCTTGCTACTACCTCTTTGATGGAGATAGCTCAAATGACCCTGGATCCAAGAGCCTTTCGACTAACAATGCTTCTAGTCCCCCAGCCCCATCCCAACCTCCTATTGTGAACAGAGGATTCCAAAAGTCCAAATCTAATTCCAAATTAAATCTAAAGCTTTATCTATTGCCATGCTAAAGATCTTCAGACATTTGATTAATTGAAATAGGACACTCTAATTCTAGAGGAGACCAATTAACATAGATGGTTTTAGGTGGCAAAGATAAACATCAGGCATTTGCTTTTCAGAATACTGTATTGCCTACAAGCTTGGGAGTTAGTTCCTAGATGTGGAAAGGAAACAAGACTGACAGTTTGTGTGGGGGAAGGGCCAACTCGGAGTGGCAGTTGGGTCTTGTGACTAGCACTTCCTTCCTGCCAGTGGAGTCTGGGGTCCTGGTGTTGGAGGAGAGTGGAGCTTATTCAGCCCAGTCTGGAGTGGCATGCTCTTCTTGGTTCAGCCCAAAGACACAGGCTTCTGAAGGTTAGAATTGTTCTTGTTTGCTTTCTGTCTATTGCTAAGATTCTGAATTAGAACAATGAGAGTAGACGGGAGAGGGACAAACCCTCCTCCAGCCTCTGGGGCCTGGCCCTATACTCTGAAGCTAAGGAAAAACTCCAATTCCAACTGGATTATTAAACTTTATATTATTTGAATTTGCAGTCAGATAAGTGGACTATCTTTTCTAGTCATAGAGGAAACTGAACTTCAGTTTCAGACATTCAAAGACAAACCATCCTTATTGGACCCCTGCCATTTCCTTTCAGTAGGGGGCATCTCCCTCCCTTGCCTCACCAAGCAGTGTTCCCTCTCTCCCCTTATCTCCTCCTTACCCCTATATAAACCTCCCATTATTCCCCATTTATCCCCTGTTTTCCAATCTTCCTATTTCCTTTCCCAATAAATATTACAGTTTTTGGTGAGCCAGCCAGGTTTTCCAACCTATTTTTGTCAAGAATTTGGAAAAAAAAAAGTCAGTTGGAGGTTTCAGAGAAGTTGGGCCTGCATACATTTCAAAAGCCTGTGTGACTGTGAAAAGTAACCATTTTGAGAGCAGTGCTGAGTACAACTAATCTGCCTAGTGATACCACGCCCAAAAGAAACCACTCCTCCTGAAGGGAGGAGGCAACTCTTAAAGGGCCAGACTTAATTTTTTTTTTCTGTTGCAAAAGGCTTTTCAAGATACAAGACGGCAAAGAAACTATTACTTGCCATGGGTAATCTAGCCTGGATTGCATATTTCTTTTATATGTTTTTTGACTTATTGTTTGTCACGATTCTGGATTATATTTATTTTCTGCTTAGCATCTAGGAAAGTTTGCAATGGCTGAATATAAGTATGTATCGCTTGATTTCATTCATTCCCACATATGCTGGAGCATTATTCTTCTTAACCAAATTATACTATGCCCTAAAAAAAGGTGTGCATCTAAATTTTGGGAAAAAAGCAAAAGATAATGAAATGGCTGTGATGATTTTAGCCATAAAAGAGGAGATGATGCAACTAAAGGAAATGATGAAGCAACTGAGTGAAGAGATACAATGTGGCAAAGGTATTAACACACAACAAGACATACCTAAAAATAACAATGTAGTTCAGCAAGAAAATACAGATGGGGCTGAAGGGGGAATACCAATATTGCCACTAAGAGATCAAACAAGCCTACAACCAGATAGCGGCATAATTCATATTAAAACACATAAACCATTTACAACAGCTGACCTTGAAAGTCTGTAAAGATGGATGCCTTCCTGCTTTTCAGAACCAATCAGATGTTTAAAAGAATTTAAAAGAGCAATTAGGCTTTCTGATCCAGATTTCCAGGACACTGAAATTCTTCTCTCAGAATTATTTTCAAAAAGGGAAAAACAACAATTCCTTGATGAAACTAGAAAAAATCCAAATTTAACATCATGGCCAGAGGAAGGAACAGATTTAGAGTTATCTAATAATGAAAATCTACGTTATCTAAGAAAGGCCAGAGAAGACTTATTAGAAGCAATGAAAAGGTTTTCAAAAAGACCAGATACTTGGGGAAAATTTGAGAAATTGAGACAGGAGAGTGGGGAACATCCATCAAAGTTGCTCGATAGAGTGATTGAAGTAGCAGAGGATGTGCTTGGATTTGAAAATTTAACAGAACAAAATCTCCAACACATAAGGAGACAATTTGTGAAAGGCAGTAACACACCTATTAGATCATATCTTAAACTTCAATGCCCAGATTGGGAAACACTAAGTCTGGAAGATTTAAGAAAAACTGCAACTTACATATTTTCAGGTCATAAAGAAATGCTAGAGGAAAAGAATGAAATAATAAAAGAGCTTAAAGCCAAGCTCAAGGAGGCAAATAGCACAAGTAAATGTAAAGAAATTGAAGAAATAAAAAATCTAGCCACTCTGCAATGGTACAAACCCACAAGAAATTACATACAAAGCAATCAAAGGAGAAATTTACCCAGGTGTTTCCTCTGTGGAAAAATAGGTCACATGGTTCGAGATTGTTATTTAAGGGCACAATTATTCCAAGCTAATAACAAACCGAGGTCTTGGAAAAGCAATGTAAAGTATAGCAGCAATAATACACAAACAAATGCAAAATGTTGTGATTGTAATTGCAAAAATTCATTGCAAGCACCAAATTTAGAAACCATGGAGAGGTACATCCAACAAGGAGCAAAACCACGTTATTCGCAAATAGTCTCAGGTGCTGCCAAACAAAGTCAGTTATGAAGCCAGGTACATGGGGTAACATCAAAAAGGAAAAATGGGAAAGGAAAAAGGAAAAATGAAAAGGAAGGAGAATGCATGCAGATAGAATGTTGGGGTGCCAAAAGCACAAAATAAAACTAAAGAACAGATAGAAGAAGAAATCCAATTAGATGATGATGTAACAGAGATTAAAGAGAAAATTTTTGGAACAGTGGAACAATCTACAAAGAAAGAAGAAGGAACAAAAGTGGCAACAGTCTGTAATACACAAACTGTAAATGAATTAATTGAAGCATATGAGCTAACAATAGAAGGGTCCAATGGGGAGGAAAATGCAATAACAGAAAACATTCAAATTAGCAGACCTCCTGGAGACAATGGCATGGAAAGCAGGGATTATATTACAAAAGAAAATACCAATGATATAATAGAAAAGTCAACCTTAAATCCTTATGCAGAAGAATTCCAACCAAAAGTAACTACACAAGAAAAAGCAAATACAAACATTGTTATGCCATCCTTAAGTCTCCATGATAATGCAATTCTATTGCAAACTGATGATGAATTGCAAAATGAATGTTTAAAGCAACAAGAAAAGTCTGTAGATGAAGAACAAAACTGGGATTTGAACAAAATAGAAATAGAGGTACCTATGGTCCAAGTGTGCCAATAAAATGAGAACACAGAACCAAGGGTCATGATAAAAGTGGGTAATGAGATCTACCCAGCTCTTATTGATACAGGAGCAACTAAATCTGTTTTAAAAACACCTCCTGAAGATAGCCAAATCACAAGTTACATCCAAGTTAAGGAGCTTGCAAAAGACTTGGGGAATATAGAGATCACCAAGCAAGAGTCAATGCAAGACATAAATCACACAGAATCACTATATTCAATAATGTTTGATTCAGAAAATGAAGAAGACCAAGAACCTTATGAATATATCAAACCTTACGATCAAGATCACAAAGCTTTACAAGAGGGAAAGACAGATAATTACATTAACAACTCAAATCAAGAACAAACGATCCAGTCAGAAGAGTTAGTTAAGGAAATAAACTACACAATCACAATAGAAGAAATGCTGGCAGCATTGGGAGTTAAGAATTACGAAGAACTTTGTGAAAAGTATGTGGAAGTGGATAAAGTGGATAGAGACACTAAATTTGCAGTACAAGAAAATCATATACCCTATCCAAAACAAAAGGAAGAAGAAAACAATGTAATGCTCCTATCACATCTTCCTTTCTCTGACGTAGAACTTCTCACAAACTAGACTGTCAATTAACAAAATATATACAAGCTTTACAGACAAGAATAGCAGAATTGCATGAAATGGGCTTGATACAACAAACAGTACCCCTGGATTACAATTTGCACAACATCAAACCAGGAGACTTAGTATACTTAAAAAATTTCAATAGAAAATTGGCTACAGACATAAAATGGACTGGACCACATGAAGTATTGCTTACTACCCCAACAGCTATAAAAGTTGCAGGGAAAGACTCATGGTTTCACTGTTCCCATGTGAAACCAGAAAAAGTTCAACACCACTGTAACAGACATAGAAGATAATTAGACAAAAGATAGGGCTGATAAATAAAAACAAAAACTGATTAACATAAAAAGTACAACACAAAGAAATAATAGTGACACATAATGTTTGAGACAACTTTCCAGCCCAGAGGAAAAGCAACCCAGAGGAAAAGCATCCCAGAGGAAAAGCAACCCAGAGGAAAAGCATCCCAGTGGAAAAGCATTCCAGAGGAAAAGATTTTAAACCAGCCCAGAGGAAAAGCATCAAGAAAAGATGCTAGAGACAAGAAATGAAAAAAAAAGCTAAAATGGACAGCTAAGACTTTGAACTTGTAAATTTGTTTATATTAGAGGACAGATGAAAAATGAGACTTATATGTAAGATTGAGTGTGTTGAAATAATAAAACAAAAGTAATTTCACATATTAGGGAAATAGCATGCATCACTACATAACATGGAAGAAAGAAGAGTTCCATCAGTCAACATGAGAAGTGGAAATCTGAAGAAACTCGATAAGTATTAATTCAACACAACACTATTAGACACAAAACACAAAATCACTAACATATTGAGAGACCGTGTTTATATAAACAAATATCTGAAATTATATTTATGCAAAATGTTAATATGTATATAGTTAGTTCCATAAGGTCTTAGGCAAATAGAAAGATCAATAGATATTTCTAGTTGACTAACATTATAATGTGGAACAATGTATATTATTATATTATATGTAAATAATTTCTGTAAATAAGATATTAATTTTAGTTAACGTAGAGTAAGTAGTATTAGCACTAAGATTCAAATTTCTTGTAATAGTTTGTTCAACATTTATTGTACTGAATTATTGTAAAACCCCCAAACTACCCTTGCCCAAATTTTCCTGCTAAGAATTCCTTAGAGTAGATTTAGTAAATTGGTAACTATAATATAAATATATGACCTTGGGAAGGTCACAACAAAAAAGGGGACGATTGTGGAAAGGAAACAAGACTGACAGTTTGTGTGGGGGAAGGGCCAACTCGGAGTGGCAGTTGGGTCTTGTGACTAGCACTTCCTTCCTGCCAGTGGAGTCTGGGGTCCTGGTGTTGGAGGAGAGTGGAACTTATTCAGCCCAGTCTGGAGTGGCATGCTCTTCTTGGTTCAGCCCAAAGACACAGGCTTCTGAAGGTTAGAATTGTTCTTGTTTGCTTTCTGTCTATTGCTAAGATTCTGAATTAGAACAATGAGAGTAGACGGGAGAGGGACAAACCCTCCTCCAGCCTCTAGGGCCTGGCCCTATACTCTGAAGCTAAGGAAAAACTCCAGTTCCAACTGGATTATTAAACTTTATATTATTTGAATTTGCAGTCAGATAAGTGGACTATCTTTTCTAGTCATAGAGGAAACTGAACTTCAGTTTCAGTCATTCAAAGACAAACCGTCCTTATTGGACCCCTGCTGTTTCCTCTCAGCAGGGGGCATCTCCCTCCCTTGCCTCACCAAGCAGTGTTCCCTCTCTCCCCTTATCTCCTCCTTACCCTTATACAAACCTCCCATTATTCCCCATTTATCCCCTGTTTTCCAATCTTCCTATTTCCTTTCCCAATAAATATTACAGGTTTTAGGTGGCAAAGATAAACATCAGGCATTTGCTTTTCAGAATACTGTATTGCCTACAAGCTTGGGAGTTAGTTAGGAGGACCTAGATTGAAGTCCTCTCTGAGACACTTTACTGGTTTTTAACTTCTCAGTGTCCCAGATATCTCTTTAAGATTATAAGAATAACTTTGCACTGTAATAAGAAGTTCATCTTTTTACCCCCTGAAGTTAAATCTAAGGGATAACTGATAACATTTAATGGCTTGACTTTGTCACAAGAAACCTCTGATGAAGTGTATATAATCTATGAATTCATGTAACATAAAAACAAAACGCATTAAAGTGACCAAAAAAAAAAAAAGAAAGAAAGAAAGAAAGAAAGAAAAGACCTACCTGGTGACCTTTTGCTTGATTGTCTGCCTCTAATCGCAACTGGATCAACTGATACCTTTAATGGTTTTCAGCAGAAGGGAATTTCTTTTTGACTGTATTCTTATGGCACACAGATAAATCTAAGCCCGGATTGAGGTCCTTGGATGATAACCTTGCAGAAATAGCTCTGAATAGCTAATAGGATTGACACAAGAGAATTAGCAAACTGTGTCCATTAGTGATAGGCCAACGAAATAAAGAGCTTACAGCCTTCCTGTAAACATACATTCTTTTTATCTCTGTTAGGAATCAATTTTAAGTGATTATTGTCCATTGGCATCCTCTGTAAGAAATTCAATGAGTTCAAATGTATAAGAACTGAAGCCATTCCTCAAATGACAGATAGTCAAAGAATAAGAACAAGTAGTTTTTTGATGAAAAAAATCAAAATTATCAATGATCATATTAAAAAGTGTTTGAAATCACTCTTAATTAGAGAAATGCAAATTGAAACAACTCGGAATGTCCCATTCATACCTATTAGATTTGCCAATATGACGGCAAAGGGAAATGATAAATGTTGGAGGGGATGTGGCAAAAATTGGACATATGCATCGTTGGGGGAGTTATGAACTGATCCAGTCATTCTGGAGGGCAATTTGGAACTATGCCCAAAGGTGCATATACTTTGATCCAGGAATAGCACTACTAGATCTGTTGATCTGTATCCCAAAGAGATGTGTGTGAGTGTGTGTGAGAGAGAGAAAGTAAGAGAGAGAGAGAGAGAGAGAGAGAGAGAGAGAGAGAGAGAGAGAGAGAGAGAGAGAGAGAGAGAGAGAGAGAGAATTAAGGACCTACTTGTACAAAAATTTATAACTGCTCTTTTTGTGGTGGCAAAGAATTGGAAATTGAGAGGATGTCCATCAGTTTGGGAATGGCTGAATAAAGTGTGGTATATGATGGTGATGGAATACTACTGTGCTCTAAGGAATGATGAACAGGATGATTTCAGAAAGAGCTAGAAAGACCTACATGTAATGATTGCAGAGCAAAATAAGCAAAATTAGGAGAACATCGTACAGTAACAGCAATATGGTGGAATGATCAACTGTGGTAGGCTCAGTTACTCTCAGTAATACAATGATCCAGGATAATTCTGAGAGATTTATGACAAAGAATGCTCTCCATCTCCAGAGGAAGAATTGAAGTCAGAATGCAGATGAAAGCACATTATTATTCACTTTGTTTTATTTGTGTTTTTATTTTGGAGTTTTGGTTTTATATGAGAATTAAATTACATCTTACATGTTATATAAGATGTAAGAATTACATCTTACAACAATGACCAATATGGACATGATAATACATGTGTAATATTGCAAATTAAATTGCTTAATAACTCTAGGAAGAAGGAGGGAAAGGAGAAAGGAGACAATTTGGATCTTATAATTTTGGAAAATATATGTTGAAAATAGTTATATGTAATTTGGAAAATAAAATGTTAAAAAATTTCAACAAGTGAGATTAGGAGGAAAAAAATCATTTTGTACCCAATTTTTGTGTTCTTTAAGAGTACATGGTGGTGGAGCAGCTAGGTAGCACAGTGGATAGTGTACCAGCCTTGGAGTTGAGAAGGCCTGGATTTAGTCTGGCAGATACTTCCTAGCTTTGTAACCCTGGGCAAATCATTTAGCCTCCACCTAGCTATTGCCATTCTTCTGCCTTATAATCTACAGTAAAGATTTTTTTTTTTTGGGCGGGGGGGAGGAAGAGTACCTGGCAATTTGAAATCCTAGAAAAAAATTTTAATCTAGCTTATAAAGCTGAAAATTAACTCCTCCATTTTCCAGCTGGCTTAATAGTATATACATTGACATAAAAAAGTAACCAACTGGATATGATAATAATATTTTGAATTTTGATAGCACTTAAAATTAACTAACCTTTTAATCTTTTATATTTACATTATAGTCATTTCTTTCTTTTTTTTTTAACCCTTACCTTCCATCTTGGAATCAATACTGTGTATTGGTTCCAAGGCAAAAGAGTGGTAATGGCTAAGCAATGGGGGTTAAGGACTTGCCCAGGGTCACTCAGCTGGGAAGTGTCTAAGGTCAGATTTGAACCTAGTACCTCCTATCTCTTGCCTTGGCTCTCAATCCACTGAGCTACCCAGCTGCCCCCTATAGTGATTTCTAAATACATTCCTTGTACGTTTTGAAATAGTTCCCTTCCTTTCTCCTATGCAGCAAGTCATCTGTTGTAATAAAGATTAAAAAAAAAATATACAGTAGCATAGCAAAACTAACTAATGCCCTTATCTGATGGTATAAACATCCACATCTGTGATCCTCTACCCCTTCAGTAAAGGAAGGAAGAATATTTCATACATTGAAAAGCACATCTACAGACATGATCTCATTTTAATCTTGAGATTTTTTTAATTGCAAAAGGAATTTTATAACTCTTATTTTAATTACTAGTATATATAATCAGTGAAAATTGGAAAAAGAAACCAATAAAACCAATTGGAAGCATCTATTTAGACCCATGTACAATTCTTCAGGTCTGTGATTCAGGAGTCCTTTAATTAGAACCTAATGCCAAACAAGTGCACTCAGAGTCAGATGGACCAAAGTCACATTTGTTCTAGGTAGAAGTGCCAGAAAATTGAGCCTTTCAGGCAATGGATAAATATGATGAGGAGATCTTCCTTTTTTTTTTTTTAAAGTGAGCTCCTAGTCTCTGAAAGCATTCAGATAGATGATATTAATGGTATTAGTAGCTATTCCTGAGTTAGAGGTTTGACTAGATACTATATATTCCTTTTAGCATAAATTCTATGATTATAGCTGGTAAATATTTAACAAACAGATCTCAAAAAAGAATGTAGATTCTTTTATGTTTAATCTGCCTCATTAACAATTTCTCCATTACATTTCTAAGATCAGACCAAAACAAAATCAGCATTGGCTCATTTTAAGTGTAAATGATCAAACTGAAAATTTAAAAATGGACTTGTGCTGGAAAGAGCTGATTCCAGCAATCTCTGGCTGGCATTCTCTTTAAGCCAGGGATAGTTTATACCTGAAGGCATTTGTGGATCTGCTAAAAGATGAGGATGCTTGCTTTGGGCTTTTAATGTAGAAGAATTAGACTTGTCCTGCTTGATCCTAAAAGGTAGAACTAGGAATAAGGTCTAGTAGGTATATGGAGCTTAGCTCCATTTGAGGAGGGCAAAGAACTGAGGATATGTTTTAGCCTGAGATTTTTCACATGGAAGAGACTTGTTCCCCTGGTCTCCAGAGAACAGAACTTGGACCATGGGGTAGAATTTATAAAGAAGCCAATTTCAGCTATTGATTAGAGAGGAACTGGTTGCTTTGGGAGGTAATAATATTGACAATACTATTACTATTCATATTAAAATAGTATTTACTATGTTCTAGGCACTGTGCTAAGTGCTTTATAATTAATTTAATTTCATTTGATCCTCACAATAACCCTATTATTATCATTACTATCATTATTTTACAGTTGAGGAAACTGAGGCAAATAGAGGTGAAGAAACTTGTTTTGGTCATACAGCTAGTAGATGTCTGAAGGTAAATTTGAAATTAGATCTTCTTGACTTCAGGCCTGCCTCTCCAATCCACTCTACCACCTAGCTGGGTTCCTTTTCTTTGAGGCTCTTCAAGTATAAACTGGACCATCACTTGTCAGGGATGTTTTAGGGAGGACTTATGGTTAGATACTGACAGAACTAGATTATTTTTGAGGTGCCTTCCAACACTGAGTTTTCAAGAAATCAAGAAGTAAAAGGGAGAGGAGAGGACATTTAAAAACTGGGTCAAAGGAAGAATTTTAATCAGATTGGGAGACCTGTCCAGATTTGTTATCTAACTGGAAGAAACCAATAGCGAGGGAAGGAATGAAGATGAATGAGAAAGGAAAGAAGATTGTTAGTGAGGTCTTAGAGAAGAGAAGGTATTAATTAGCCTGATGGACAAGCCAGGCAATTCTTGGATTCAAATCAGAGCTGTAAGAAATGACTACACAAGGGAAGTAACTTGAGGTTTATTGGAAGAATCAGAGGATATGGGCCAAGGATGATGTTTCATGTTTAGAATCCTTGACACCAGAGAGTCTGAGGCTAGCATATCTCTTGAGCTTAGTGGGATCAGACTATTTGGTACTTGAATTCAATCAGATATTAGTCCCTGTGAGAGCAAGGGCCCATCAAGTTGACTAAGGAAGAATGAATGGGCCCAGGTTGGAAATAGAGATCAAATATTTCATGCCCATCAGTAGTGGGATTGGACCATCGGTAGTCATGGATGAGATAGGGAGACCTGCTCGCAGAAAAAATGACATGGGGGGATGAATGAAAGCAGGCATCATCCCTACTTTGCATGATCAAATAGGAAGGACTGGATATATCTTGTTCACTATATGCCAAGAAAAAATTTTTAAGCAGCCTTTCCTTGAATGAACCAAAAAGAAGCTCCATTTCCATGGTTGTACCATGGTTTCTCTGGAGGTATATTTGTCTTTGGTAGCTATTTTCATTTTCATCTCAGTATAAGAGCAGAGGATAATTACTGTTATGACTGAGGAGACCTCAGAGGATTCTGCCATTCTTTTACCTTCATTAATAGCTTGGGTTTTAACATTTAATTTATATTTTAAGTGGGAAGAAATGTAATCTTTTCCATAAGCTGACAGCAATAATTTTGAGACAACCAAACTGCTCAAATTAGGATCTTTTTACCCCTTTCCATGAAAATTCAGGTTTGATCTTCACACCTTTCCTTTTCCTATCTTTTGTCTTTTGAGATCTAGTTATTTTTCATATTTTCAGTCTGGCACTTGAACAGTCACAGGACAAAGTTCTGGTATCTGATCTGGAGTGGGGAGGGTGACATTTCCAAGATAAACATTGACTGTTACCTTTTACTTCATCCCTCAGGGCATCAATTGTTTCATCTACAAAATGAGGGCATTGGATGGGGGCCTTTGAGATCTCTTCTAAATCTTAACCTATGATTCTATGATCTTTACAAGTTGGGAAGCTCAAATGAGATAATTACATTTTTGCAAATCTTAGATGCTTATAAATGCAGTTATTGTTATTATTCTTGTCATCCACTAGTAAACAACCTTTCAGTCAGACTTCATTCTTTGAGCTTTCTGCTGCACTCCCACTAAGCTCAAGAAATGTTTATAAAGTAAAACACAGGGGTGTGTTGGTAAATTTTAACAAAGGATCTCTGTATACACATTTTAAAGTTTATTCTCCACTATTAACCCTTTTCCTAAATCTAGATAACCAACAAAACAAATCAAGCCCTGATTTATGGCTGATTGTGTATTTCTGAAGTTCACACTAAAAATTTTCTAAACACAAAAAATTCACACTACAAATTTAACAACTGGCTATCATAAGCTGGTTAGAGCTTGTTCCAGCACACCCCAACTATTTGCTTTCAGTATCACAAATCCCAAATTACTTTTTAAAATATGTCAAATATCATTTGTCAGTCCTGAGGTGAGTTTGGAATCTGTATCTGTTAAATTTCTCATATATTTAAAGAAGCGAAGATTAAAACTTTTCTGGAAACCTGAAAATGAGTTGACTTTTCGAGATATTCCCATTTCTCAAGTCACTTCAATAGGATAATGATGAATTTTTAAAAAACCCACAGTGGTCAACATATTATTGTAAGACCATAGGATCACGTAGGGTAGCATCATGGATAGAGTGCCAGGACTGGAGCTGGGAAGACCTGAGTTCAAATGTGGCACTTCCAAGCTGTGTGATCCTGGGCAAATCAACTAACCTCAATTATTTAGCCCTCACCATTCTTCTGCCTTCAAATGGACACTTTGTATAGATTCGAAGACAGAAAAGAAGAATTTTTAAAAAAGACAAGTGTCATGGATGATATGACCAGAGTGAAGGCATATTATGAACAGGCATAAGAATATAATTTCTTTTGTTATGCTTATAGGCAATATGGAGAGATGTAGAGTAAAAGTGATCACAAATTTAGGAAGATGTAGAATTAGTTGAATGACTGGACTCAAAAGGTTTCAAATCAGCTTTAAAGGATGTCTACAAGGGAGTGTCCCAGGGATCTGTGTTGGGTTTTAAACTATTGAACATTTTTTCAATGACATGGATAAAAGTTTATATGATCAAATGTGCACATGACACAAATCTGAGAGGCATAGATAGCTATCATCCAGAGATTTGAAATGGGGTTCAAAGAGAATTTAACAAGGTCGAAAACATTGGCCTGAATCAAATAATGAGAAATAAAATAAGAGATGACTATAAAGTCATTTTTAGACTCGAGTTCAAAGTATACTTGAGTTTTTAAAAAAATCTAATATTCTAATATAAATCTACATATAACATAAATCTAATATAATATCTAACATAAAAATCAAAGCAAGGGAAAATTTTTTAACAATTAGAACTAGTTTTTAAATGGAATGGGATATCCCTGTAAATAGAGGATCTCCTCCCCTTATTGGAGGTTTTCAGGTAAGAAGATATATTAGATATGATGGAGAAGGGTTTTGTTTTTTTTTTTTGTAGAGAAGTTGGTTGTATTAATTAGTCTCTGAAGTTCTTCTCAATTTGCATATTCTGCACTTAAATAATTTGAATTTATATTTATACTTAATATTTAGAAAGTGCATTCACAGACCAACTTAATTTGAATCATAGTTATTATAAAATGATGTTTATACATTTTCTCCAATCATCAAATAAAACCAAGAAACTATCAATTGACATTTCACAAATATTTCTTATGAATCCAATACTCTTATTTTTAAAATTGTTTTTCCATTACCTGTTGTATACTTGTCTTCTTTAATAGTTCATTTTCTGGTCAGTTCTTCTGATTCTTACAGAATTATGTGCTTCAATATTTCTTCTGTTACAGAGTTTTTATTCTGAAGATGATGATTCTTTGTTTTTTCCTTTGTTTCTTCCTCTTAATAAGATGCGGATTTTTCTAATTCTAGCTTGTTTACTTCCTCCTTTCCCCTCCCCCAGAAGCTTGACTGGTTCCAAAAGTGTTTTGCTTTGGTGTATTCAGAAACTCAGGCCTGCTGTATCTCTATCTTCCCACATCCTTCCTTTGGTCAGGCATTGTCTGTCCTGTCAAGAAACTAACTAGTGATTTGTTATGTAAGACATTCCACAATGCATGTCTGCTTTTCCTACTTCTCCTATTCCCACTAGTTTCTTAGATAACTTAAAAAATTATTAACTTAATAAAGGTCAACAAATATGAACATTTCAACATGTACAGAAAAACAAAACAGGAGATTGTCTATGAAAGAATGAACTTTAGTTTGCCTTTATTTCATCATGTGCAGATTTTATGTAAAATTCAAATATAAATGCGAGTTACAACACTGCCCTGTTTGTCTCTTTCTGAAATGCCTTCTGCACTTTTTGGGTCTATTTTTAATGGCTCATTAACATTTTTTCCTTCTATTTTTTTTTTTTTGCTCTTTACCCTCCATTCTCTTCACTACTGAACAGAAAAAAGGCAAAAGCCATCGTTTGAAATGAATAAGTATGGCCACAGAAAACAAAAATACTCATCAGCTGAGTCTGAAAATATCTCCTGAGCTTTTAGTTCAGCAAAAGACTGATTATTGCATTAATATAGTTCTTAAATTCCTCAGAGCTGTTTTTCTTTACATTATTGTAGTCATTGTAAAAATAATTATTCTTTGATTCTATTCACTTTACATCAGTTCAGAGAAACCTTTCCAGGTATCTCTGAATCTTATTCTTTTGTCTTTTTTTTAAACCCTTATCTTTCATTTTAGAATCAAGGCAGAAGAGCAATAAGGGCTTGGCAATTGTATTAAGTGACTTACCCATGGTCACACAGCTAGGAAGTGTCTGAGGCCAAATTTGAATCCAGATCCTTCTGTCTCTAGGCATGATTATCCACTGAGCCACCTAGTTGCCCCCTCTTTTCTTATAGCATAGTGATATTCCATTATATTTATCTGCTATATTTTATTCAGCCACCCACTTTGTTCCCAGCTCTTTGCTGCCATGCAAAGAGCTGCTGTAAGTTTTTTTGAACATATAGATCCTTTCTCTCTTCTTTAAATTTCTGACACATTGAAGAACCAGTTCCTATTCCCTTCCCTGATCCCCTCGCCCCTAGAGCCCCTGGAGGCAAGTTGCCATTCCCTGTAAACCTCTTCCCTGACCTCCTAGAGCCTCTGCAGTAACCAGTTACCATACCCTGGAATGTGGTAGGAACTAATAAGGACCCTGACCCCAGGAGTTCCTGTCACTCCCCCCCTTCCAGGAACTGATAATGACACTAACTGATAAGGACCCTAGCCCCAGGAGTTCCTGTTCACTCTCTCCCACCCCAGGAATTCCTGTGCACTCCCCTCTACCATAAAAGGGTATAAAAAGCCTGCAAACCCCAGACTCAGGGCCCAGCCATTTTTTTGAGTGCTGAGCCCAAACTGCAGTTAGTTTAATAAACTCCCTCCTGTGTGTTACATTGTTGGTCTTTGTTTCATCCTTGGGATCAATAACTGGGCACTTCAACATGGGACAAGTAATAGTATCAAAAGGTTCTCAGAGCTTAATAATTTTTGTATAATACCAAATTGCATTCCAGAGTAGCTATTCTTCCACATTGCCTCCAACAATTGTTATTTTCCTTGTTTGTCAACTTTGCCAATTGCTCCTTTCTAAGAACATAGAAGGAAAAGGTAGGAATAATGAAGATATTATTCCTTTGGTTCTTGCCAACAATAACCACTCAAAAATACAAGCATTATTACTTACCTGCCATCTACTATTCACCTTATAGCTAAACATCTCCCATCACCTTATTTTTCTCCCTATCATTGTGTTACTCAACCATGGATCACATAAGAAACAAAATATCTTCAACTCCTAATGCCTGCTTAACTAACTCTAATCCTCTTCATTTTTATTCAACCCATGCCCTACTACAATCTTGATTGTTCCTTCTATTGTGCCCTCTGGAATTCTCATTCCCTAGTGAACAAACCACTTCATTTTGGTCTTCTTTCTGTCACAAACCCTCATGAAGACCTGGTCTCCGCCAACTGAATGTCCTTCCCTTGCTTTTCTTTCTATGTTTGGCTATATTACTTTGCCTTTCTTCCCCTTACATATGGGTCCCTTTTCTAGCCTTCTTAAGTCCTTAGTCCCTTTATGTATTCTACTATCCAGAAACATTGAACTGCTCATAGTTCCTGGAATATAACATCCAGTTTTTCTCCATGATTTTATATTGGTTGTTACTCATGTCTAGATTGCTCCCCTATCTCCCCCCTCATTTCTACCTCCTGACTTTTCTGCTTCCTTCAAGACTCAGCTCAAGTCTTACCTTTCCCGGTAAACCTTTCCCTATCCTCTCCCCATTCGCCCTTAACTGCTACTACCTTCCATTTCAAATTATTTTCAGGGGGTCAGAGCTAAAATGGTGCCACAAGAGCAGTGAAATCCTGAAACTGTGCTGAATATTCTTCCAAACCAATCTTTAAAAGGCACCTCAGAAGGACAGGAGTTAAAGCAGGATCAGTGAAGGGACTCTTCCATTGAACACAATGTGAAAGGTAGGCAGAGAGAGTGGATTTCAACAATATAAAGTAAAACCAGGGTAAAAACTGCACAAGGAAAAGTGCAGGCCAACCCCCAACCCCTACTATGCTAGTCACAGAACCAAGAACTAAGCAACTATGGGATTCTTGGACATAGGCTACATCAACAAAAGAGAACCTCAGGCCCATCCTAAGAAATCCCAGACTCTGGAAGTGAGCTTTGGAGCTCCATAGCACTGGGTATAATCAAGCCTCTGAAGTGGCAATGAAGATAGCCCCAGGGCAAAACCCTGTGTGCCAGAAGCTAAGACAGAAATGGCTAGCAACTTGCAGATCTCCCAGTCCTTGAGCAGGAAAATGAGCAAATCACAGCCAAAAAAAAAAAAATCTTGACCCTTAAAAATTTCTATGGGGAAAAAAGAGCAACAAACAGAAGCAATAGGAGATGGTGAGAAACAAGCAAACATATGCAAAATCTCCCCCAAAAATTGATATTGGTCACAAGCTCTGGAAGAACTAAAGAAGGAGTTCAAAAATCAAATAAGACAAGAAAAATGGGGGGAAAGACATGAAAATAATGCAAAAAAGAAAATAGTTTAAAATGTAAAACTTTTCAAATGGAAAAAGAGACACTGAAATCAAACGAAGAAATAAGTAGAATAAAAACCAGAATTGACCTACTGGAAGAACAGGCAAAAAAGTCCAATGAAGAAGAGAGTGCTATGAAAAGTAGAATGAACCAAATGGAAAAGAAGGATCAAAAAATCATGGAAGAAATTCAGTTTTTAAAAATTAGAATTGGGCAAGTAGAAGCTAATGATTTCATGAGACATCAAGAAACAATAAAACAAAATTAAAAAGAATGAAAAAAATTGAAGAAAATATGAAATATCTCATTGCAAAACCAACTGACCTGGAAAATTGATCCAAGAGAGATAATTTGATAATTATTGGACTACCTGAAAGTCATGACAAAAAAAAAATCCTAGACATCATATTACAAGAAATTTTCCAAGAAAACTGCCCTGATACTCTTGAACAGGAGGGCAAAATAGACATTGAAAGAATTCACAGATCACTTCTTGGAATCAATTCCCAAATGCAACTCCCAAGAATATTAAAGCCAAGTTCAAGAGCTTCCAGACCAAGGAGAAAATACTGTAAGTGGCCAGAAAGAAATAATTCAGATATCATGGAGTCCCAGTCAGTATTACATAAGATCTGGAAGTTTCCACATTGAAGGACCAAAAGGATTTGGAATATGATATTCCAGAAGGAAAGAGTATTGCATCTACCATTAAGAATCACCTACCCATCAAAACTGACTATATACTTTTAAGAGAAAGTATGAGCATTTAATAAAATAGATTTTTAAGCATTTTTGAAGAAAAGACCAGACAATCAGAAAATTTGATGTCCAAATACAAAATTCAAGAGAACCATAAAAAGACAAAGAAGAAAGTGAAAATATTTAAGGGCTTCAACAAGGTCAAATTGATTATTTTCCTATATGGAAGGATGTTATCTGTAACTCTTAAAAATTATGATCATTATCATAGTAGTTCAAAGAAATATACAAAGGGCGAGGGTGTGGTATTAAGTTGTTTAGGGTGATATGTAAAAAAAAAACTAAGGGGGAAAAAAGAGAATTATACTAAGAGAAATGCAAAAGAAAAAGTAAAATGGGTTAAATTATACCACATAAAGAGTCACATGATGGGGGAGAATACTATTACAAGGAGGGGAGGAGGAGGATAGTGAGAGGTAATACTTAAACCTTACCCTCATTGGAATCAGTTCAGAGAGGGAAGATGAGCCAGATTCATTGTATTGAATCCTACCTTATCCTATAGAGAAGTAGAAGGAGAATAAGGAAGTGGGTATAGGGAGGAGAGTAATATAAGGGATAGAAAAGTTGGGGGGGGTGATTTAAAAGACCCTAAAGAGAAGTAGGAGGGGAATAAGAAAGGAGGTGGTGGGAAGGAGAGTAAAATAAGGGAGGGAGAAGAGGGGAGTGATTAAAAGCAAGACACACTGGTGTTGAGAAGAGTGAAATGAGAAAGGGCAGGATTAAAAGAGGAAATCAAAATGTTTTCATCTACCCTGAATATATCTTATATATAACTTAATTATTTGCATGTTGACTCTCTTTTGAACCACTAGTGTTTAGCACAGTGCTTGGCACATAGTAAATACTTAATAAATGTTTATTGGATTACTGATTCATATATATCTTCCTTGTCTTTTTTTCCACAGGTGCTGAAGGTATATTTAGATTATTCCTTACTCTCCTCAATCACTTTCATGCTTTGTAAAAATGGTGATTTGAATCTAGGACTTCAATCCCCAGAAGTCCTTGCTCTACTTCCAGGATGCTTTGTAATCGCACTGAATTCTCACCTGGGCCGAGAGCAAATTATTATTTAAAGGGTCCCTGGGCGGGGTCTCTCTGCTTTCCTGTTGCCACTTCCAAGCAGACACATCTTTTTCATAATGTAGGTAAGGTTGTCTAGGCCTTTTGGCCTAGACACATGCTTTCTTATTCTGTATTTTCTTAAATTCCCTATCTTAAATAAACCTCTAAAAATATAATACTCCTTGCAGAGAGAAACTAATTTCTACCTGCCTCAGTTTCCCTAAATTTTAATCCTTACAGTTTGTCTCTGCCACTTTCTCAAGTAGGTGGAGAAAGGGTGATAAAAGGATTTCTTGATGCAAGCAGGTTCACAGATGAGCAGGAAAAGTCTGGCTCTTCTTCTTGTGGCTTCATATTCCTTCAGCCACCCAGGCAAAGACCTATCTGTTTCCCTTTCAGAACTGGAAGTGCTCAGCTGTCCAGAATTCTCTTCCTCAGCACCCAGTTCTCTTACCAGAATCCTTTGCTTACTTTCAACTGCCATCGAGCTGCTGGTCCATCAAACAGGCAAAATTCTATTTAGGTCCCTTTTGCCATCCTTTACAATACATATTAATATATATTAATTTCCTATCTCTCAAGTATCAGGTCACATAAAATTATTGCAACACCCCCCCAGTTGTTTCCTTTCTAAGTCAAAATTGATCCATTTTGTTTATGTATAGATTAAAAATTTATATTATCAGAAGTATTCATTTTATTTCCAATCATCCTTTCTCTCCCCTATTTGGGAAGCAAATCTTCCTTTTTTCCATTGTGGTGAAAGGTATAGTCTTTAATGCATTTATAATATGTCTTTTTATAGCTATATCTTCTACTTTTTTTTTTGTATTGAATCAGCCCAACTTTTTTCCCCATAGTTAAGCAAAATAAATTCTCACATTAGCCATGTTCAACCATATGTCTAATTCTCCATATTTAGTCTATCTTCTCTCTGTCCAGAAGTGGTTAATGTTCTTGATTTTATCATCATCTAGAATCATGGTCATTCATTACATTGATGAAATTTTAGTTTTTTAAACTTGTTTTTTTTTTTTTACAATATTGTCAGCAGAAATGATTCTACTTTTATTCATTTTATCATGCATCCACTTATAGAAGTTTTCACAACTTTCTTTGAAACAATCATTCATAATTTCTTATAGTATAATAATATTCTATTACCTTTATATACTATAATTTGTTCAGCTATTCCCTAATTAGTGGATATCTACTTAGTTCCAGTTATTTGCCACTATACTTAGAGGTATGAAATTTTTTTGGGGGGTAACAAATGACTTTTTTTCTCGCTTTTTTATTATCATTTTTGGGTATAGGTCTAATCTAAATATTACTCTTGTATCATTTTGTAGATGATTATGGTTAATAGTGTCAGATAATAACAAACTTAATTTTTGACAGACTACTTTTCAGAGTTCCCAGCAATTATTTTCAAATGTATCCTTATTAAGTAGTTGGAAGTCTCTCATTTTTTTAAACTCTTACTTTCCATCTTAGAATCAATACTGTGTATTGGTTCTAAGGCAGAAGAATGGTAAGGACTAGGTAATGGGGGTTAAGCAACTTGCCCAGGGTCACACAGCTAAGAAGTGTCTGAGGCCAGATTTGAACCTAGGAGCTCTTTCATTCCTAGATCTGGCTCTCAATCCACTAAGCCACTTCACTGCCCCACCCCTCATTTTCTTTAATAGATTGTTACTATCTTCATTTGCTCTAGGCCTTCTAAAATTATGTACCCTAGTGTTAAAATTTTCTGTATTTTGTTTTCTGCTACCTCATTGATCTTAACTGTTTCAATTAATTTTTTTCATCAAATTCCTATGGTTCCATAAGTAAACTTTCATATTATCTGAAAAAAGTGATAATTTTGTTTCATATTTTTCTGATGTTAATTCCCTTCAATTTTTTATTTTGGTCTTGTTGTTATATTCAGAATTTCTAGGATTATATCAAATAGTAGTGCTCAAGTGAATATTCTTGCTTTGCCCCTGATCTTATTGGAAAGATTTCTAGCATTTATCCATTATGGATAATGCTAGCTCTTGATTTTAGATATATATTATTTACCATGTTAAGGGATACTCTAATTTTCCCCTAAGTTTCAAAAAAAAGTGTTTTTCATATAAAGAAGTATTGTACCTGGCCAAAAGATTTATCTGAATGATTTTATTGGTGTTTTGTTAAATTAATATGCCGATTATTCATGTCTTCTTAATATTGAACCAATCTTTCATTACTGGCATAAATTCAATATGAACATAGTGACTATTCTTTTCAATATGTTATATCTTCATTAATATTTTGTTCATTTTATCATTGATTTAATTAAGAATATTGCTATATAATTCCTCGCCCCTCCCCCCCAATTGCTTCCTATTTTAGGAATTGGTACTCTATTTGCCTCTCAGAGGGGTTTAGTAGAATTTCTTATTTCCTTATCTTTGCAAATAATTTGGGCATTATTGGAACTAATTACTCTTCAAATATTTGTGAAATTCCCTTCTAAGTCTCTTTAGCCTTATTTCTTCTACCCATTAATATTTCCTTTATGGCTTATTCAATTTCTTTTTCAAGCTTCTTGAGTTTTTTAATTCTTTTTTCTGTTAACATGAGTATTTCATGATTTTGTAAATATTAATCTAGTTCATATAACTTATTAGTATATTATAATATTATAGGACAAAAGTTTCTAATATTTTCCTATATTTCTTCTTTAGTTGGCATGAATTCTCCTTTTTTTACTTATTAACATATTATATATACATGTATATGTGTAACATATAGCATATTAGCAATTTGATTTCCTTTATATTATTATATTTAATCATACTCTAGTGGGTAAAGGGCATATTATTTCTGCTTTCTGTATTTTCATCAGGTTTTTATGCATTAGTACATGCTCAGTTTTTGTAAAGGTGCCATGCAGAGCTGAGAAATTCATATATATATATATATATATATATACATATATATACTTATATGTGCAATTATCAATGATCTATAAAACTCAAGATGTACTATGACTTTAAGGATACAGTAATTATCATATTATTATCCTATATAATAGATTGGCATGTGTATATATTTCTATATTGATCTAGATTATTTTTCTATCTGTCTATTCATCTATCTGCGTCTCTCTCTGTCTCTCTCTGTCTCTCTGTCTCTCTCTCTCTCTCTCTCTCTCCCCCTCCCTCCCTCCTTTTTAAAATTCCCATTCAGTAAATGCCAGACATCTATTTGGTGTCTTTTACATAAACAAATATTGATATTATTTAATTATATATGATGCCCTTAAAAATTACTGTTGCTGTGTCTGAGATTATGAATACTATATCTGTTGTTTAAAAATTCCTGTTAGTATAATAAATTCTTCTTTAGCCCCTCATTTTAATTGTGTGAATCTTTGATTCAAGTATGTTTCTTGTTATTTTATTACTTTCAGTCTTATAATACACTTTGCTCCTTTGTTCAGTTTCATGGGTAAGTCTCTTCTATTAACATTCATTGTCATAGTTGTTAATTATATATTCCCTTCCATTATATTCTTTTAAACTTTTCTTTCTTTTTAAACCATTCCTGCATTAACAGAGAAGAAATCTGATAAACACTATTAACATAATACACAACTGATCTGTTCTTGATCCTCTGTATCTCCCTTCTCTTCTAAACTGAGACTCCAGACTCAAGTTCTTACACTTTCTTTTTCTTTAATCATACTTTATAGGAAATTTTCAGAACTTGAAGATTGCTCTGCTTATGACTATTTTCTTCTTTAATCTATTTTCTTTTGTATATTACTCTTCCCTTTTCCCAATCCCTGCTGTTATCACTAATAAAAATAATACATTTTCTCTACCAAACTCTTTTTATGCTCAGCCATCCTTTGTCAGGATCAGATAAGAATGAGTTTGTAATGATATATTTCTTCCTCTATGTGTGTATATGTTTTGCCTTAAAAGTTCCATCTACACAAAATAATATTTTCTCCCCCTTTTTCACATTTCTCCCCCAGACCATTCCACCCCCTTCTCTTTTCTTTAAGCCAACAAAATAAACACTATTCCCCTCTAATACAACACATACCCAAGCAGACTCAATGTTTATAATATTTAACTCCCTTTGAAGAAATTAGAAACCTGAAGGGATCTGTTTCTCCCTTATCATTTAGAATCTAAGCACTTCATTGTTTTATCCCTTCCAGCTCTAAGATTTAAGGTCTCTATTAAATTTCTATTTCATCTAGAATATCAAATTTTTATATGATCTTTGGAAGTCAAGCTTTATCCCATAAAAAGTTTTGCATTATTCTACACGCTATAAGTATATTTTTCAGCTCTCTTCCTTGGCAAAGTCAATGACTCTTCTTCTTTCCCTTTTAGGATCTACTTTTCTACCTCTCCTTTTGGGGTCCTTTGGCTATCTTCATAAGTTATTGAAGCCAGATTGCTGGCAAACTCTTAAAATTAGTGTTTAGTAATGTTAGGAACCTCTGATTTCCATTCTCCTTATATCCTTTTAAAAATATTTCTATATTCCTTATCACTTTAATTTGAAAAGAGCAACCCAAGGCTTGTCTGGGCTACTGAGGGAAACCACCTGATCCAGGAGCACTTACTGTCTTTAACAAGTTGATCCTACTCAGAAAGTCTGCTGTTCAACGATTTATTTTTCAGTCCTTTGCTTGGCAACTTATTATGGGCCCACATTCTTTGTTTCTTTTCTGTACCTTCTCTTGTCCTTGAAACAGTTCCAGAAAGAAATATTTCATCAACTGAAGTTTTTCTCTTGGCATTTTCTTAATCTGTCTATTTCTAATCTTTTAAATCTGACCTGCTAACAGTTCTGTGTTTAGGTATCAGTCTTTTCAGGAGGTATTCTCAAAGATGAGCTTAAGTAGCAGAAAGAGCACTGGGCTGATATTAAGGAGACAGAAAGGCTGGTACGTGTTCTGTCATGATTAAATTATATGACTTGGAATAAGTCACTTAACATATCTGGGTCTCTATCCTCATCTGTAAAATTAAAAGTTTGGACTAGATGGCCCCCTTTAGCTATAACACTGGACAATTCATCCATTTTTCTTACTTGCTAAAATACCCTTTGGTAGAACCTTTGTTCTTTTTGTGTCACAGTAGATAGAGCAGTCTCAGATACTTACAAGCTTCTTGACCTTGACAAGCCACTTAAACTCTGTTTGCCTCAATTGTCTCAACTGTAAAATGGGAATAATAATAGCAGTTATCTCCCAAGCTTGCTATGATTGTTGTAAAAGAAGGTTAAAAATTGCTTAGTTTGGCATGTGGTAAGCACAATATAACTGCTTATTTCTTTCCTCTTCTTTTTTTTAAAAGTCATTTTTTCTATTAATAACAATTTACATATAAGGAAACTGAGACTGAGAGAGGTTCAATGACTTTCTCAGGGTCACACAGCGACTAAGGTTCTCATTCAGAATTTGAATTCAGTCTTTCTGATTCCAAGTCCAGTGCTTTATTACCATATTACCTCCCTGCCTAACATGAATTCCAGATCAAAAGTTGATTATTGTTCTTTTCAGAGAGAGGTGAGAGGGAAGCCTTGCATCTAGGAATAATGAACCATCCTTTTGAACATATCCTTTAAGTCCAAACTCCCACCTCAAGTAGAATGACCTTGTGAAGAAAAGGTGTACTCAAGGAAGAACTGAGCTAATTCTTGGGGTGACCTGACCTTCTGGGAAAAGGACATAGGAGAAGATATGTAGAAAAAAGGTTTATGGAATGCTAGAGAGGGAAGCACTGAGATCTACAAGGAAGATACAAGACTGACTGGAAAATGAAGATATTGTTAAGAGATAGATTGTGACATTTGGAAGCTCAGAGAAAGAATTGAGCTGAATGTGCTTTAGAGTGTGTAAATGCCAGAAGGGAGTTCTTTCCCTTATTATTCCTGCTATAGGATCAGGCGATGCAGGGAGCAGTAATATAGACAAAATTGTTGCTCCCTGCATCGCCTGATCCTATAGTGTGTACCAGAGACTAGGAAGCTCCTGATGACCAGGTGGAGACAGAGATCACTGTTCTCTGGTATGAGTCGGATATCTGGTCATTCATATGAGTGAGCTGTGGGCTAAGGCTGGAGTCAGGTACCTGGCCATGGTGGTTCCCCATGTGTTAGTTCTTCTCTTATTTCCTTGTGTTATCATTTGGTCTTTGGGGAAGCTCACAGGTCTGAGGTCTTTGTCAATCCTGTATTTCTTGTCTCCACACACATTTGCCCAGAATTAGAGAAACAGGTCAGAATAACTGAGGTCAGTACTAATCTAACATGTCCTATCAGAATTATACCAATTGTGGAATGATCAAATGTTTGATCTTTGCTACTCTCAGCCATACAATGATCTAGAACAATTCTGAGGGACTTATGACAAAGAATGCTTTCCACCTCCAGAGAAAGAACTATTGGAATTGGAATGCAGACGAAAACATATGATTTCTCCCTTGTTTATTCAGATATATGTTTTGGGGTTTTGGTTTTATAAGATTATTCACTTTCAAAAATGAACAATATGTGAACATGTTTTGCATGATAATACATGTATAACCTAGAATGATTTGTTTGCCAGCTCTACAGTGGGGTCAGGAAGAAGAGAAGGAGATAATTTGGATTATATAACTTCAAAACACTCATGTGGAAATTTGTTCTTAAAATTAAAATAAATTAAAATAAATTATGCCAATTAAGTTTGTTTAAGGTTTCCTTTTTCAAGAGAAAGTTACTGGATGGGTCACTGGTCAAAGTAACAAAATAACTAAGAAGGCTTTTGTTCATAGAAGACACCAGCAAAGAACAAGCATTTTAAAACTATTTGCTATGCTGAGGATACTGCTACTATCAGTAAAAAGACAATCTCTACTCCTAAGGAACTTATATATTAAAGGAGAAAGATAACTCATTAAAAGAAACTGAAATGGAAGACGGAAAGCTGAAAGTACTTGGTGTCCAATATAGCAGAGAAAGTCTGGGAGTGTTAGGAATAAAGCCAGCTGGGAAATAAAAGCATAGGTAGCCAGGGCCTCTTCTTTAAAATGGCGGAACCAGTTAACCAGAGAGAAAGGCTGCAAGGTGAGAATCCTTCCAATGTGTGGATTCTAAGTTGAAGTGGTTTCAAAGTATTATTGAGAAAGTGTAGGAGACTCAGAAGTACAGTCTTGAAAGAATATGCAATGTTCTTGAAAAGTCTCCAATGGGAAAAAAATAAAGTAAGAGTCCATTATGTATCAAGCATTGTTCCAGGCTCTAGGGATACAAATACAAAGAATGAAACAATCACTACTTATAAAATGCTTAAAAAATAAACATTGATTCAAAATTTTATATTTGATTCCATTGTATATTTGACTCTATTCTGTAACTGCCTGAGCCAGGTTTCTTTGTCTCTAAATTAAAGTTCAGAAGTTCGAGAATCCAAAAGTTCCCCCTCTGAATTAAGTTTAAAAGTTGCCCTTACAATTCGGAGAAATCTGTTATCCTTGAAGGATGAAAGTGGATGCCAGGGAGTCTGGCTTGTTACTTTTGCAACATTGGCCATCCTTTGAGAAAGTCTAATCTGATATTGCTAAGACTAACTAGCCAGGCAAGTCGACAATGGGCTTTCCATGGCAACAAGATGGAAGGAGAAATTACTGTTTTTCCTGCATTCCAGATTTCTATCCAATCATATTGTTTTCCATCTGTGATACAGTCTATTCTTTATTCTCTTTTACTTCGCTATATGATGTGAACGCAAATAATTTCAACTCTGTGATCTTTTGGCTGACTGAGAAACTGGAAAAACCCATTTTATTTGTAATTGCTAACTTTAGAAATAAGTTATATGTACTCAAAACTTTGTGGCGCAGTTTACGTTAATCTCAATTGTGACAATTCTTTTCCCCCCATTTTTATAAATAAACATTAGTTCAAAAGGCATAGTCACACACATATAAATTTATTCCCTCAACATATGGGAGACATAATATTTAATTGTCTTTTAGTTGTGTCTGACTCATTGTAAGCCCATTTGAAGTTTCCTTAGCAAAGATACTGGACTGGTTTAGCTTGTCCATTTCATTTTATATATGAGGAAACTGAGGCAAACATAGTTGAGTGACCCTTGCCCAGGGTCACACAGCTAGCAAATGTTCAAGACCAGATTTGGACTTCAGGCCAGACACTTTATCCACTTTGCCATCCAGCCACACTTCTCCCCTACATTACTGCAGTTATCTCCTTACTGGTATTCCTGAATCAGTCTCTTCCCTCTAGAATCTATCCTTCAGTTGCCAGATTTACATTCTTAAACCATAGATTTGACCATGTCATTTTCCTACTCAAAAATCTTTAGTGGCTCCTCATTTTCTCTAAGGAGAAAATATGAAATCTTCAATCTGCCATTTAAGCCTTCCACACGTGGTTCCTAATTTCCCAGCCTTTTTTCATGTTACTCGTAGGCCACTTTTCTTCCCGATTTTCCCATTTTTTTCCCCTTGAGATTCATGACCTTTTTGTTCATCTGGATGAATTTTATTTTATATATGTATGTATAGGAGGATATATATATATTATACATATAAATGCATAAATATTTTATTTCTTTTACTGTGTGACTACGTATTTCTGTTTGTAATATTCACTTGATCAATTTTGTTATTTTATAATTAGGCAACATAGCACTAATGATTTGCTTTATTTTCCTCTTTGCTTGCTATGTGTTCTTTTAAATTTGTCAACTGATTTCTTTTCTATGAGATTATCAGTTCATCTATTTTTTATTATTTTGAAGCCAGCTCCTATTTTTATTCATCAATTAAGGTTTTTTAATTTTGCTGATTTCTGATTTTAAGAATTTCTATTTTTTCATTTAATTGGTTTTAAATTTTTTCTTTTCTGTTTTATAGTTGTCTGCCTCATTCATTGAGCAATACTTTCTCTTCTTTGTTAATAAAAGGATTCATAATCATACGTTTCCCCCTAAGTTCTATTTTGATCTCATCCCAGAAGTTTTGGTATGTGGTTTGGTTGTCTTTTTTTTTTTTTGAGGAACTTTGGTGGTATAATGATTATAGTCTATTTCTTCTAGTCACAAAGACCCGAGTGCAAATCCAGCCCCAGAGACTTACTACCTGTGTGATGTTGGCCAATTCATTTAACCCCTAATTGCTTCAGTTTCCTCATCCATAAAATAAGAATTATAATTTAACCTACCTCCCAGTATTGTTGTGAAGACCAAATTAAATAATTGAAAAGCTCTTAGTACAGTGCCTGATACAATGTTATATAAATGTTAGCTATTATTATTATCTATATTTTTATATGAGATTACCTATTCTATAATTTGCTCTTTGACTAATTGTTTATGATTGAATCATTTATTCTCTTCTTAAGTTTTGAATTCTTTCTTCAAGTTTCACTTATTGATTATAGTTTTAGTTTCACTTAGTAAGTAAATGATGTGTTTAATATTCTTCATTTGTTTTCAAGGTCTTATGAGCAATTTTTATCAAATGTCATTGACAGCTGAAAAAATTAGAATATTTCTTTCTTTACCATTATGGGTCTTTAGAAATCTATCATATTTAACACATCTAAAATGGTACTTAGGTCTTTAACTTCTTTCTTGTTCATCTCTTTTGTTAGATTTGTGTGGTTCTGAAGGAAGCACATTGAAGTTCCCAACTATCATTACTTTATTGTAACTTCTGTCTGTTATTTGTTTAATTTCTCCTTTAAGAACTTAGATAGTGTGACATTTGGTGCATTAAGTATTGACATAATTTCATTTCAGAGGATGCCTGTAAGCACAATAAAATTGTTTATCTCTTTTAATTTTATTGTGATCTTATCTGGGATTATGATCATTATCTGCTTTTCTGAATTTGCCTGAAACAAAATAAATTCTGCTCCAGGTATTGATTTTAATTCTGCATGAATTCTTATTTTTCAAGTTTGTTTCTTGTAAGCAAAATATTGTAGGATTTTACTTTCTATAAATTCTACTAGCCTTTTTCTATTTTATCATTCATTCATCTCAAGAACATAAATGTGTCTGTTAATTATATGTTTTCCTCCATGATATCCCTTTATTTTATTTTATTGTCTTTTAGTTCTCTCTTTTAGGATCCAGGCTCTGAAGTTTGTTTTGCCTGTGAATATTTCTTACCTGGTTCTACCCTCCCTTTTAAATACTTCTCTTTCCATTCTCTGTTGACTTTAATATAGTTTTATACCAAAATGCATATTCATGTTTGCCTGTATGTGTACAATTGTCCTTTGTGCAATTCAGATGTAAATTCAGATGAATGAAACACCCACTCACTCAACTTTTTCTGAATGTTCATATTCTTTTTTGTGTGCCTCAATTATGTAAAATAGTGTTTCTTTTCTTTTTTCATTTCTTTCCTATTTATTCCTTTTTCCATGACTTCTTTACTCTCTTGAATCCAATAAAACAATAAAATCACATCCAAATCTTGGATGTGATTTCTTAATTCTCTATATGATCAGGGAATTCTGACTGAACTCCAATCTTATCTTCTATTGGATGTAAACATGTCACTGTAAAGCTTCTTCTATGTTTCTCAAGTCCTATGCGTTCATTTCATAGTTTGTGATCTTTTCATCAGAAAGTCTTCTATTCTACTAAAGATCCAACCTTCCCCTTTGAATTATATTCAGTTTTGCAGGGTAAGTTATTTTTTGGTCATGAACATTTATATTTTTGCCTTTTGAAATATTGAATTCCAAGATTTTCTTTCCTTTTATGTAATTGTAGTATAGATCGAGACTTGGTTCTTTCATATTTGAACCCTTTCTTTCTGGCTACTTGTAATATCTTTTTGTTGACATCATCAAGAAACTCAAGAATTTGGTTATGATATTCTTTGCTGTCTTCAGTAAAAGGGCAAAGACTAGAAATCAGTCAAGCATCTGTATGGCTTTCACTGCCTGGGTCAGGAAAGAGTGTGAAGAGTGTAACCAAAAATGGTGCTGTTTGCTTTCTTATAACATCATTTTAAAAAGTTTCCTTATGCTGTCCTCTCTTTAAGTTAGAAGAGGAAGTGCTCTTCCTCTTTTGGACATAAAGCTCCCAAACCACTGTTATATAAACACTATTCTGAATTGGTCATGGTATTTAATACTGCTTTGGGGTATGTAATAATGTTCACTCTCTGTACACTTCTCAGATATCTGGGAATCATCAGTTTCCATCTGTCTGGAATAATAGGCAATGCTTTTTCCTGGATAATGTCATCTTTTGACCATATGTCAATAGATATATCTCTACGAGAGTCTTAAAATGAAATCATAATGAAGTTTTAACTTAGAATATTTTCCTTTTCTCTTTCAAGACAAAGTATTTAATATTTATAGAAAATTAAAATATTCGGCAGGTTCTGTGATCTCATTGATGATGGCACCCTCTCTAACAAGGTAGATCTCAACTTGTTCATGCCTGCTAAGTTTGTGCAGCTTTTGTCATTGTTCTCCCCTAACTCCATGAGAGGAAATCCTTCCCAAAGACTGCTGGTTATCTTCAAGATCTCTTGAATATCACATGGATACCAATGGGGCAAATAGACTTACATTAGTTGTGTCTCATATGTGCTACATCATTAGCTCATTTTTTTTCTGTCATACTTTTTATGATGAAATCAATTCTTCAAAAATGCCAAAATATGAGAAATGCAGGGATTAATTGTACTACTAAATCAGTTCCAAACTGCATTTTCAAGAAGACTTTCCTGAAGTCCTATTTATATCAGTGCCTACCTTTCTGTATTTATATATGTGTGTGTGTGTGTGTGTGTGTGTGTGTGTGTGTGTGTGTATGTTGTTCAGTCATTTTCAGTCATATTCAACTTGTTGTGACCCCATTTTGGAATTTTCTTGGCAAAGTTACTAGAGTGGCTTTCCATTTCCTTTCCCCCACCCCCAACCCTTACTTTCAGGCTTAGTAACAACTCTAAGGTAGAAGGACAAAGTCTAGGCAAAAAAGGGGTCAAATGACTTCCCCAGGATCACATAGCTAGGAAGTTTCTGAGGCAAGATCTGAACCCATGTCCTCCCAACTCCCAGGTCTGGTGCTCTATCTACTCTATTACCTAGCTGCCCCTTTGCCATTTCCTTCTCCAGCTCTTTTTATAGCTGAGGAAATTGAGGCACACAGAGTGACCTAGCTAGTAAGTGTCTGAGGCTGGATTTGAACTCAAGAAGATGAGTCTTCCTGATTCCAGGCACAGGATTCTTTAATCCACTGACCTAGCTGCCATACAAACACACACACACACATATAATATATATTTATACATAGCTATGTGTTGAGTCTCCATTAGACTATGAACTTCTTGACAGAGACAATTTTGGGGTCTTTGTATCCCCAGCAGTAAGCATAGAGCTAGAAAGCTCTTAATAAATGAGTATTGACTGATCTGACCTGAAAGAACCATAAATGTTGGAGATTTGAGAAAACTGAGTATTTTATGTGACACAAGTATACTCGTGCTACCCATAGAGGTCAGTATTTACCTTTTAGACAGAATTTCAGGGACTACCGTATCCCGAATGGCAAATCACTTTTATGTTATTAATAAATCTGTGATGAAGCCAAAAGATTCACCCATAGCTGTGTCTACCTCTTGAAGGACATTTTTCAGCTAGAGAAAATTGGAAGGAATATCTGAAATGTAAAGGGTTTAAGTATATGTAGGTGCCAGGCTTTCCAAATCAATGAAGATACTATTGAAATGATATGTAGGTAGTATTTTTTCCCTTCAGACAACCTGATTCTTTGACCTCATAAACTGCAACTTTGGCCCAAATCCAGAGATTTAGGGAAAACCAGAATGACTGTGCCTCTTGATATTTACATTATTCTTTCCCTAAACATTATGCAAAATCTCAACTCCTGCATGCATCTGTTTACTGGAAAGGTATCTGGGGGGAGATAATGTGATTTCATACTTGGCTCTAGAGTTGACAGCATGTTTGAATTAATTGCCTCAACAGTAAACTGAGCAGTTTTTGTAGATCACGCAAACCTGTCAAAAAGAGGAGTTTAAAATCTCAAGATCCACCCAGTCAAGTATGTTTCCTGAGTAATCTTTAAAATATTTGAGAGGATCAGCATTAAAGGAGTTCAGCTTTTTTTCTTAAACTCTAATTTTAGGGACACTGCAAATACTGCAATTTAAAAAAGAAAAAAAAATTGCCCAGTGATATAATTCTTATGAAAAAAGTAATTGATTATCAATCTTAAATATGAAAAAAAAAACAAATTACATCATGATCACACTAGTGCTTCTTTAAAACCTTTGAAGTCCCATTGGTAGGAAAAAAGAATATGGAGAAATATTCTTTAAATTGCTGGTTGTGAACCTATTTTTTTTCCAAGTTTAATTTATATGAAGAATGTATGATTTACTTCTATTGGCTTTTGTACTAGTAAAATCAGAAAGGTGGCATCTTTTCCAATCAGATTAAAAAAATTTTTTTACCTTCTTTCTTAGAATCAATATTGTGTATTCGTTCCAAGACAGAAGGGAGATAAAGGCTGGCCAGTGGAGGCTAAGTGATTTGCCCAGAGTCATACATCTAGGAAGTGTCTGAGGCCAAGTTTGAACCTAGGGCCTCCCCTCTTTAGGTCTGGCTCTCAATCCACTGAACCACCTAGCCGATCCCCCTACAACTAGATTTGAATTTTGCCCACAATACATGGAATGTTCTATGACAATATTTTTTCCCCCTCTGGAGGATTTCAAATAGAGACTAAATTATCCTTTGCAGGATGGGTGGTTTATTGGACAAATTGTTTAGAAGATTCATTTGAGGGGATGGGTTGGATCAAATGGCTACTGAGTCTCTTCCAAATCTGAAATTTTGTGATTTGATTTATCTGTTCTTATGTCTCCCACGTCTCGAATCTTACCTGAAAATACTTTCTTTCTTGTTCTTAACCAAATTGGATAATTAATATTCTTTACATTTGCCCTGAATTTGTTAACTTCTTCAACCTAGTTCAAACTATGTCCTGATTTTTCATTTTGCCTCTTGAAATCCTATCCATCCTTTAAAAACTCAACACATCCTGAATTATGCTTTTCTGGAGCCCTCAATCAGGAGAGATTTTTTTTTTCATAGCATATACTTCAGTCATACACTTAAATTCTACTTTGTATTATAGTAATTTGTGTACATATCTAATCTCCTCTTGTTGACTCTAACCTCTTTGAGAGCAGGGCCTATGACTTTATTGTTTATCTTTAGAACCCAACATAGTGACTTGTATATGAGAAAGAAGATAGTTGATTTCATTCGTCTGGAGAACTCCTAAAGGAAACTCTGTATGCCCATTCAGCTGGGTTCCCTTTCTTTAGTTTATCAACTTTGACAGGTGCTCGGGGCACTGAGAGGTTAAATGGACTGCCCAAGGTCACAGAGCAGGTATTGTGAAATGAAAGCTTAATTAGATAAACTGATATGAATCATATGCTTAAGAAAAGAAGAGATGCATTGCCACCCACATTTGGGATAGGTATTCAGGATATATCAGTTATAGGTCCCTGATCACCATAAAAAGCTTGGTTTTCTCCTTAAGTACCACTTGGTATTTGTGAAGATTAAATTTAACTCTCCCCTGATTGTAAAAAATTAAATTAATTAACTCTCCTCTGATTGTGAAAATTAAATTAACTCCCCTGCCCATTTTTAGATTTAATCACCAAAAGTATAAACACGCTACTTGTAACAGTTAAAATTAATTTCTCTGCTAGAAGTATTATATTATTATGAGGTTTATTGAAGATTAAAATTATAAAGAAAAGACAAAATAAGAAAGCACGTGCCTAGGAGGGCCGAAAGGCCCATTCAATTTATACTACATCTTGAGAGACACATGTCTTTTGGGAGCAGAAGCAGGAAGAGAGACCTCAGTAGGCTTTACAGCCACTTGAAATAGAAATTTTGATCTCGCCCAGGTGGGGATCCCAGTGAGATTAGAGGGCATCTTGGGAACTAGAGCAAGGACTTCTGGAGATTGAAGTCTGGGGTTCAAATCTCCATTTTTACATTTCACTGTTTGAGCGTTTGGGAAAAAGATTTCCCCCAAAGGATCATGAAAACATAATCAACTTAAAGATTACAATAATTTGGGGATAAGAGGAAAAAAGAACAAAACCAATAATTGCTAGACACATTGACAAAAAGCTAGTTGGGGGAAGTCCCCTTTGGCATGAAAGTATAGATATAAATAAATGTTCAATCAACCACACCCAAAGTTCATTCTTGATCTTCTTGTGCAGCTTGTGGTCTGGAGGCTTCTTCATGGTGTCTTCCCCAACAGTTCAGTTTCTGGATTTGGAGAGGTAGCATCTTTCTTAACCTAAAATTCTTCTCAAAAGGAATTTAAACTTTGCAATTTAAAATAATAATCTTTTTACATTTTCCCATTAAAAGGGTGATTGAAAAACACAGTATCACTTAGGGATGCATGGCTGAGTTATGAGGTATATGAATCTATTGGCAAGAGAAATTAAAAAGACATGAGAAAAATCCAAATAAAAAATAGTTTCTAGATGAAAATATAGACTATCAAAGTCTTATCTGTAAAAATTCCAAATAAAAGAAAAATAAATCTATGACAGGACCTTGAATCAGGGCCCAATTAAAATGATCTAAGCAAGTAATCATTTACCCAGTCAGTAGCCAGGACTACAGAAAGTTGCCACACTATGAAAGACAGAAAAGGGACCAGATTATAGGAGCCAGGTTTGGAGCCAAGTTTGGGATACTTGTCTGTATTTTTACAAAGAGTGAGTGTGGATACAAGGAAGGCCTATGTCATAATGTATGTTAAACAGAGCAACCTTGAGTCTTCACACTAGGTTCAAGTCATGTGTATTGGCTTGGAAGTGCTTCAATCCATCCTGGATTGGCTTATCTTTGGTCCTATGCAATGGCTCTTTTGTGTATATCTTGTCCTGGAATCAGACAGAATCATTAAGCAGAGTCCCATAATTTTTTTAAACAATTAGTGGCATCATTTTTATAGTCTCAAACTTTTGGGGCATGCATTAGCAAATGTATTTTAAACTTATATTACTGCAAAATCAAAAAGTTAAAGAAAATCTTAATGCTGGTGACATGTGCTTCAAATATAAAAAGGAGAGAAAAAAAACTGAAAGTATATTGAACATTCAAGAAAAATATAATAAAAGAGTTTTAAAAATAAAATGTAGCTTATAATCATTGACACACTGTGTCAGCTAAGAAAATATAGAATACAAGGCTTTCTCACCAAAAATGAGATCCATTTCCTCTTCATATCTGGCCATGATCCACAAATGAATTTCACAAGGCAACAGTTTTTTTTTATATATATAAAGAACAGTAGTATAAATATGTAGATATCAGTATCCCCAAAATTCTCAATAGCCCAGTTAATTATAATAGCAAACAAACCCACTATCATATTTCACATAAATTGCTGTATGGCATTTTTAAAAGCCTATGAACTGATGGATATTTGTCATAATTTTTACAAACATAGCAAATCTTTCAACCTTGGTAAACATATTTTTAAACAAAGTAAAACTTATTTTGGGTTTTGAACATCATCAAGAAATCTAGATATCATTCTGGTGGAAGTAAAATGAGCTGAAGAGTATAAATGAGAGGTGCTCCTTTTTTGGAGGCTTCTAGGGGTACAAATGCCCTGGGATTAACTGCCCAGCTTCCATTCACATTTTTAGAAATGTGGGAGGTTGGGGGGTTATAAATGTATTTCACTTCAGCTGCTAAAATGGGACTTACCTTGTGTTAGGGGCAGGCAAAAATGACCAGAGATTGTTAAGAAAAATTCTAAAAATCATGTCTAAAGAACCCTTAAAATCGATTTGAGATAATTATCTCTTTAAATTTTCCAAAGGTTGTTGTAGCACTTTTCTGATGGAGTCCATCTATCCTCTATGTGACAATTTGCAAAGTCAAATATAGAAAAAAGCTGTTTTTATTTTAATATGGGCTTACTCAATAATGTTTGTTCAGCATAGTTATAGGGGAAAAGCAACAGAATTTAACAGTAGTTAAAACCCAGGACATTAAAATGATTCAGTATAACAGAATAGTATGGAATGCAGTAATATATGAACTTAAAATCACAAAGTTAAACCTTAAACAAAACAATCAGCAAAATGCAATAGAAATACAGAGATTTTTATAAAACATTGGAGTCTGAAATGTCTTAAAAATATAACCTCCAGTCTCTTTAACGTTCTTTGGATTTTTATCCATTTAGATACCTCTTGTCAGAAGGCAGAAAATTGGTAATGAGTAGGCAATGGGGGTTAAGGGACCCATCCAGCACCACATTGCCAGGACATGCCTGAGGCCAGATTTCAACTAAGGACCTCCCGTCTTTAGGCCTGGCTCTCAATCCAGTGAGCCACCCAGTTGCCCCTCCAAAGTTAGCTAAAGAGTTGCAGGGAGCTGAATTTTACCCCTGAAGTAACAGAATCAGTGCATTCAAAAGATATCCTTTTAAAGTAGCAATGCTTTTAAGTTCCTGTTTGGAAAGGTCTCTTCCTTCTTTTCTTTCTTACTCCCTCCCTGTGATCCCCTGCCTCCAGTCCACGTGGAGGCTAATCATAGCCTAAGGGAAAATTACCCCCGTTTTTTACCAGCTGATAGAAATGAGTCCTGGGCCTGGGGCGATGAGTGGTCTGCTCTGAGGCTAGAGTTTGCTGGGCTGGCGGGCAGGTCACCAGGTGATCAAGATCTGGGTCAAATAGGTCCGGATGCTGGGAACAGGAACTGAGTTGGCCGGGCAGGAGGGAAGGGGGGGCAGGTGAGCTAAGCGATATTGAAACAAGAAAGTCCAAAGCGGATGGTTGCAGGTCAGAGCTGATCAAGACAGTTTTCTAAAAAAGCATCTTGGAGAAATGTGGCTTAAAAAACAAACAAACTAGGCACTAGCTATTAGTTACAGTAGACAAAAGATCAGAAGATTGAGGGTATTTCATTTTTCGAAGTGGTTAGTCAAAACTGTAACAGTTAAAATTAGTTTCTCTGCTAGAAGCATTATATTTTTATGAGGTTTATTAAAGATTAAAATTATAAAGAAAATACAAAATAAGAAAGCACATGCCTAGGGGGGCCAAAAGGCCTATTCAATTTACACTACATCTTGAGGGACACGTGTCTTTGGGAATAGAAGCAGGAAGAGAGACCTCAGTAGGTTTTATAGCCAGTTTAAATAGAAATTTTGATCTCGCCCAGGTGGGGATCTCAGTGAGATTAGAGGGCATCTTGGGAACTAGAGCAAGGACTTCTGGGGATTGAAGTCCAGGGTTCAAATCTCCATTTTTACATACTTACAGCTGAATGAGGAGATCTGACTATTTTTAGATCTAATCACCAAAAGTGTAAACATCCCACTTAATCATTAAGTGGGGAGGTCTGTGACTCACGTGTGCCATAGTGGGTGACAAATGAGAATCAAACTGACTGCCCCATGGGCCATCCTAAGCAAAGCTTCAACTGTGATTGGTAGATGTAAAATTAGGGGAAGGCACATGAAGTGACACAAAAGAAAGTGTCTTTAAAAGGGAGTTACAACTTCCTGTGGAGCAGATTAGTCTGAAATTTGTGGGAGAATTGTCTGAGATCTTCAGAGTTCAACTTGAACTTTAGCTTCTTCTGGAGTTCTGAGTTCAAGTTGGAGATTGGTGAAGAATGTGCTGACTGGACCTGAGACCCTGTTCCTGCTGAGACTGTCCTTAAATCTCTTCCTTTGGACTGACACGTGGTGAGTGAAAAATCTGACTCCTTTCCTGATTTTTCTGAAGAGACTAGCCTCAGGAGAGACTTATCTCTTGGGAGAGATATCCCCAGGTCCTTGGCTTTGCGCAGACCTCTCAAGCTAAGGACTAATTCTCCCTGCCCAGATTGAGCCAGGGGTCAGGAGTAAATTACTTTGTGTTTAGGCTAGATATTTTACCCCATCCTCTCTCTGATTTTCTTACTTTACTCTTTCTACATTTTAAAAATAAATTGTAAATACATCTCTTTGGAATAAATTAAATTCCTGGTGACCCAATTTTAAATATAATCCAATCCAAACTTTTTATATAAAACACCTATTTCCCCCTTACATATTTCATGGAAGAGTAAATTACCTGTGAGACTGTCCAGCACCTGGTTCTTATTATTGAAAAGGATTGGATTAGGGGCCACTGGGCTACTTGTGCATGATCTGTTAATAAAATACGTTGAAAAGGAGGCCAAGGACTGATTGTTGAAGACATTCTATCTACTAGAGATGTCTGTTTAGAATGAAGAACCATTTAGGACTACTCTATAAGTCTAGTCTGGTCATTTACATGCATAGTCTGAGAGTCTTTATCAAAAGCACATCTGAAATCTAATTTGGCAAGGACTCCAAAATTTTCCTGATTTATAAACTTATTTAACTTCTTTAAAAGACGAAATGAAATTTATCTTAGACCATTTGTTCTTTTTATTTTTTTTTAAACCCTTACCTTCTGTCTTGGAGTCAATACTTTGTATTGGCTCTAAGGCAGAAGAGTGGTAAGGGCTAGACAATGGGTGTCAAGTGACTTGCCCAGGGTCACACAGCTAGGAAGTGGCTGAGGCCAGATTTGAACCTAGGACCTCCTCTCTCTAGACCTGGTTCTCAAGCCACTGAGCTATCCAGCTGCCCCCAGACCATTTGTTCTTAATCAAGGTGTGTGGGCTTTTGGTGATTTCTTCTTCTCTTTCAAAGAGCTCATTTATCCTTAAAAGTTTCAGTTTAGAATTGATTCAAATGAAAATGAGCTTCTTGATGTTTGATATGGGAGGAATCTTTTTTTAATCTCAGCCAGTGATTACAATAATATGGGGAATCACCTCAAAAATGATTTAAAAATTTAAAAATAGATGATACTAGTAAGGAAATGCTAAATAGAGACAAAAAAACTGGCATAGGAAATAAAAGAGTCTGAGGTTTTAATAGAGACAGTTTTGAAAATTTGTCAAAATGATTCAACTTGAGTCAAAAAGGGAGAGTCTATGGAACATTTAAAGAATGCCTATTTCACTTATCAGAAGGAAAATAGCAACTCATGATCAGGTCATAGACATGCTCAGTACATTTCATTATGATGTATTTCCAAGGGAATTTAAAAAAATGTGGCAAATGTATGTTGAATATTCACTTATAAGAGATGTTATTTTATTCATTAACCTAAAAATTAAAACAACTCAATTTAATTTAAAAAATTAAAAATGTATTATAATAATGAGGCTTAAAATACCAAATTTTTGTTGTAGTGACAACCAGGCATAAATAAAGATATCAACTTTCATGCTCTATCCAGATAATGAATTAACTCCAAATGGTCAAAGCAAAAGATGAAGTTTTAATATTCCTGTCCTAAAGAATGAGACAGTAGTCACAAGGTATTATGGACTTTAATTCTTTGCTTGGATCATAATAATTAGCTGACAAAAATAATTCTTGCTGGATATCTCGCAATTGAAGCGCCATTGGGACATTGAATTTATTATTTTTTTCATGAGCTAGTTCTGGAAAGCTTCTTTTACATGAATAGCTGCTTTTAACAGGTAAGTTAGGAAAGGATTGAATAAAATAAAGCCTGAAAGACAGAAGAATAATCTGATTTCTTTAGTTGATCAAGGCATTCTCTGGTGGTCATTGTAGTGCAAAGCAATCTAACTCTAGTTTTCAATTCCACAAGGGTACCCCTTCTCATACTATCCCTGTCAATGCCTAAACTCAGCAATTTTCCCCATTGTATTTATGGTTTTATAAATCCCCTGTTTAAATCCCTCTTCAGAGGTGGTAATCACTCACTCTAGAAATAGATCAAGTCAAATTACTCTCTCCTGCTCCTCTTTCATTTCAGAATCATATGGGGACTCAAATATATCATTAATACAAGTAGACTTTATTTTAGTCACAGCTCAATGAATTGTTTCAGTTGTTTCTGGCATCTGATGCACAGTGGATAGAGCCCTGAGTCTGGAGTGAAGATGACCTGAGTTCAAACACAACCTTAGATACATTACTAACTTGTGACTTTGGGTAAGTTATTGAACTTCTGATTGTCTCAGTTACCTTGACTGTAAAGTATAGATAATAGCACATACCACTCGGGGTTATTGTGAGGATCAAAAGAGACAATATTTGCAAAATTACCTAGGACAGTGCTTGGCACATAGCATTAATATTGTAAATTTAAAATTTAATATTCAATACTCCAAGTATTATATTTCATCGTATTTATTAATATTTAACTTGAAGCAAAGGGAAAGTAAAAAGCTAGGGAAACTGAGAGAGCTCACCAGCTTTCCACATGGAAAAGAGAGCGAGAGAGATGAACCACACCCACTATATACAAACAACTTAATGACACAGGTAGATGAAAGGCAAAAGGGAATTGTGGGAAACATCCAAGGGTTCAAGATTCTAATTAATACAATGTAAATATAAACTTTTATAAATAATGATTATTCCTCTCTACTTCCTCATCTTGGAAGGTTTATAAAGGGATGGGTTAATTTTTTTTATAACATCCTCTGCTTTTACTTATATGTCCATCTTCTATTTGACAGTGATTTCAGTCTTCAAATAGAGTTCTAATTATTGTGAAATCTTCTACATGATTGTATTTCAGATGACTCCAATTCACTAATGTATATTGAGTATTAATGATATAAAAATATTGGATCCAAAACTTTTGCTTACTTGAAGTATATACAATTATTAGAATAAAGTTCAAATAACTCAGGGAATATTTAACTATATTTTTCTTTATATTTATTTAAAGTAAATCCAGACTTACTAGATGCACCATTCAAATGGCAAATATCACTGATGATCAGTAATTTTTAAGAATGGCAGAGAAGTAATCTAACTGGTAAAATATATACTGAGTATCAATAGTTCATATCCCCTAACCAACATAAAATATTCAACTGGATTATATTTTTCATTGTCAAAATACTGTATCATAATGTAGAGTCAGTAATGTCATTAGCAATTCTTGAGACAATTTTTCCATTTATGCAGTTATAATAACCTCACCTAATCTATTTGCAACATTATTATGGAATCTCTGCCTGAAGTGTCTCTCCACTTGAGGCCTTCCTGCCCTCACTTATCACATTCCTCTTTCTAAAATGTAGATATGGCCATGTCACTTTCTTATTCAATAAATTTTCAATCTCTTCCTATTATCTCTAGAACTAACTATAATGCTTTCTATTTGGATTTTAAAGCCCTTCATGACCTAATTCCTTCCTACCTTTCCAGTCTTCTTTTGCCTTACTTCCCTCCAAGGACTCTGTCTTCCAATGACACTTGTCTCTTTGTTGTACATCACATAAGATTTGATCTCTTGCCTGGGAATTTTCATTCGTCATCCATCCACCATACCTGGAGTGCTCACACCTTTCATTTTTGCCTGCTGGCTTTCCTGGTTTCCTTCAAATTGCAGCTAAACTCCCATCTTGTACAGGAAGTTTATCCTGATTTCCCTGAATACTTACTATTATCTCCAGTTTATTTGGTCTATCTCTTCTTTGTACATTCTCTCCCTCAGTAGGCTAGGAACTCTTTGAGAACTGGGATTATCTTCTACCTTTATATCTGAAGTACTTAGCACAATGTCTGTCATATATTAGCATTTAATGTTCATTGACTTAACTTGTTGCACAATGTTTACAAGACCACAATGAAATAATTTTGGATATGATCACTTAGGATAGCATTTGGAGGAAATTGTTGCACATGCTTTTCCATTATATGATAATACACTTGGAGCATGTTAAGAAAATTAACTTTTTCTAATAGTTAGCTTTTTATTGTGACCCTTGAATAGTTTCTCTTTTATAAAATCTAGCAAAAATATCAATCATTCTATTACATTTTGTTATAGTGTCATTCTCATTTAGACAAGTAAATTTGTTTATCTTTATCTACAATAATATAGCAAAAAGTTTCTTTAATTAAAACTTAATTATGAAGAACAGTTTAATAGGTGAGATTTTGATGATTGGTGATTTTAGAAACCATTTCTCCTCTTATGCAAGTTTCTGAAGCCTTATCAATAATTTTTTGCTGGATCATGTTACCCTTGTTTGCTCTATCACCAGAGGAGAGGGGAGGATGGGAAGGGGAAAAAAAAACATTTATATAGCACCTACTCTGTTCTAGGAATGGTGCTAAGTGCTTTATTACAAATATTATCTCATTTAATCCTTACAATGATTGAGGCTCTATTATTATTCCCATTTTACATGCTGTGAAATAGAATTCTTGACTCTATGGTCTATCCTGAGTAAATACTAACTTAAGTACTTCACTAGATTGTGAAGACAGGATTAACTCTCCTTTGTCTACCTTTTGATCAAATCAACACAAGCTTAAACTAGGTGGAGGAGCTCACAAACAACTTAGTGAATTCATACCCTTAGAAACTCAATCAGTCAGGATGAGTATTCACCTCTCCAGAAGATGGATACCATTAGATGAGAACTTAACCTTCAGCAGGTGAGAATTTAAGCTTCAGAAGGTGGAAAGGTCAATCCCACAAACACTGACCCCATAGGCAGTGCTAGACAATTTGGAAACTCTGATTGGCCCCTCTGAAGAGAGGAAGGGCCAAGGAGCCACCACAAAAGCCACGAAATCCTTTTATTTGAGGCAGATTGTCTTTGAGAAGATAGTCTGAAGAGATTGTCTTCTGGACATAGTCTTCTGACTGGGGAAAGTCTTTAAGGGAGCTTTGCTGGAGACTATGGTTTGGATCATGGGCTTGGATCTCAGCTTCAACTTAGACTCTGACTCCTGGACTGCTTCCTCGGGTGAATGAAAGGCTAGCTCCCTTCCTAATTTCCTAAGAGACTAGCTTCCATCTTGGAGGAAGCCATGTGGTTACTCATTACTAGCCCTCCTGGCTGAGTACTAGTATAGGTATTTTCTCTAACCTCTTTCACATTTCTCTACTTTATTTCCCCCCTCTATTTTGGTAAATAAACTTCTGAATTGAGATATTATAATTTTGGCAACCATGTTATTTCATATAATTTAAGTCCAACCATTAAATTTAACCTTTACAACGTTGAGAAACCTGAGACAGAGACAAAGTGATTTTACTTAGGGTCACACAGCTAGCAAATGTCTAAAGTCAGATTTGGACTGAGGGGGGGGGGGAAGGGAAATAACTGGAGATGTCTATTTTGCCTCCTATTAAGCCACACAATGAAACACTCTCATTCTACATATTGGGGATGTGGGTCTCACTGCAAATGAGATCTTCTCTTTACTTGGATATTAATTTAAAAAAATTTTAGCAAATACATATTAATATGTATAAAGACTCAGCATCAGTCAAACAAATTCTGTGCCATATAAAGAAAATAAAACATTATTTTGACTTAAAAAAACCTTTTTTTAAAAATACAGTCTAATGTAAAGTTCTCAGTCTTTCTTTGTGTCATGACCCTCTTTGGTTGTCTGGCAAAGTCCAGGGATTCCTTTTCAGAATTTGCTTTTAAATAAGAGAATGCTAAATTTCAGTTAGAGGTTAGTAAAAATAAAGATATGATTTCTTGTTCCCATACACCTGCATGAGACTAGATATAGATCTAAACCTGAGTATACACATAATCCAAACATACTTTCTGGTGCAACAACATTGATTTAGAAGAGTATAAATATTCCAGAAAAAGGTCTTACCTTAACTCCCATCATACTATGGAGGTGATCCTATATCCCTGAGGGATTAAGGCACTGGAACAAAAGTTCCACTGAGTATGATCAAGCTGGAAAGAATTATTTTGGAAAGAGTATGGTCCTGGTAACAGGTTGTGTCTGTTGCCTAAGGACTGATCAAGCAAAGTATGGTCCTGATGATATGTTACCTGAGAACCAGATGGGCTAATGTGATCAAATTAAAGGCTTATAGGAAAATGGAGAAACAGGCCTGATATTACATTGTTAGAGCATCTATGAATTTTTGTTTTTAGAAAACAAGATGGAATTATGCATTAAGATATGTAAAGCTTTTCATTCTCATTGACCTAGAGATTCCATTACTAGGGGGTAGGCCCTAAAGGCATTATTGAAAGAGTGAGAAGCTATATTTGTATTAAAATATTCAGGGAAACTTTGTTTATTATGAAAAAATAATTGGAAATTTCATAAATGCAATGAATGGGAGAAATGGTTGAATAGTTTGTGATATTTGAATGTAATAAATTATATTATTGAAATGACAAATTTGGAAATATAAATAAAATAAGGGAATTATGTGAAGAGATAAAAAAGAAAAGAGAATAATAATACATACTGTGATTACATTAAAAAATAGTCATAAAATCAAGAGAAAACAGTATCCAAGCTAAAGAAATCCAAAGGGAACTAAAAAAGAGAGGATGTTTATATTTGCATATATATACATATATAATGTATATCTTTTTAGACAAATTATAAACAATGTGGAGTTTGTGGTCTTGCACATAAACTTTTTTTATACATGTAAACCTCAAATTTCCTTAGGCTTATAAATGTTGGAAATTTCACCATTGGGATATTTCATACTTGGAAAATTTCTTACTGATAGTCTATTGGAATGGGAACCCCATTGGCATGGGAGGTTCCTTCTCTTCCCTTCTTAAGATTACTTTAGGACAGAAACCCTCTGCTGAACAATGGAAAGGACTTTGACCTATGCTTAAGCATAGAACAGGAATTTCTTTGAGTCTTGATTGATTTTAGAATTGATACAATGGAGATACTCCACCCTATTCAGTCCTAATAGGATTGAGTAAGGGCTGCAGCCTAGATCAAAATTTAATTATTCCAATCTCTACCATACTCAAGTTAACAGGATTTAGAAAGGGCTGTAGCAAAGGAGTAAAGATTTAATCATTTGAAAATATGACCTTCAACAGACATGTGCAAAAGCCAGAAACCTCTGGGCGGTCCTGGGTTAAGCTAGAGCCTCCATTGGCACAGGGAAATTGATGAACAGGGATTGGTAGATGGGAGAACTGGGAGGAGGTGGTTGAGTTTTTGGTCGGTGTGGTTCCTGGGCTCTGAGGAGGCTTGCTCTGAAGGAAGCTGAAGGTGGGGGCCTCTGAAACTGTTTCTCCATTTTGGACACGTGAGTAATAGGGACTGATCTCTTTTCTTTGCCCCAGCTATCTAAGGGCTTGGGCCTTTTGGCCCAGCCTAAACAGAAGGGGTATTTAAGCCCTATTCCCTTCTCTCCCCTTTCTCTCTCTATATATATCTCTAATTCCTTTCTTACTCCTATTGTAATTAAACTCCGAAAAAGGCTGACGGCTGACTTGAGTTTTTCATTTAGGAATTACATAGCTGATTCCTTGGCGACCTTAAATTAATATATATCAGTCTTTTAAAGTGATTCCCTTGTTACATACATTTATTTAGTTAATTTTTTTGTGTGGTGGTGGTGGTGGTGGTTAACATTTTTTTAAATAAAATGAAGAATCTCAGTTAAAAAAATAAAAGATATAATCTCTTCCCACCAAGTTCATAGACTCTATGTAATCTATCCATGAACTCAGGTCAAGAACTCTTGGTCTATGGAAATCTACTCAATTGCTTAATTCCTTTTAATTAGTCCACTTTCCCTAGAGTTCCTGAAGTTCCTGATATTCTTAAAGATATTCTTAATTTAAAAAATTTTAATCATAACTTCTAAACTGTTCCAATTGCTTTTTTTTAGCATTATAGACATTATGGAGAATATAGAATATTTTAAAACATGACTTGACAATATGTATTTCTGTGACAAAGGATCAGCATATGATTATAGGGCACAATTACTCTTGGTGCATTTAGATTTGATATTTCTGACATTTCATTACTCTCACAGGCTGAACTGTCAAACTTTATTTTTTGAATAACTTGGATTTAGACAAATTCCCAACACTCATTTTTAATTGCTGAGTTCAGCTGTTATTTTTCCTCCTAGCATTAAGGCTGTTTCCATAAAGATACCTTGACTGGCACTAAAATAATCAAATCTTTCTTCTGCAAAAATATTTTTGTCATATTTGAAACAAATCCTAAAGGATTGAAAAAGCAATTAAAAGCTGGAGAAGAAATTTTGAAGAGTCACTTGAATGACACAGGCTAGGGAAAATGCTAGCTTGAGAGCCAATGCATACCTCCTCATATCGCTGGAAAGAATTTTTAGAATAACTTTTCATTTCTTGGAATCTCATTTTCTTTTTCTTACTTTTGTTTTATTTGTTTTATTAATATCAAATCTCCTAATCCCAATAATCTACCTTTACTACTCTTCTGATAGACACTATCAATTCTAAGACAAAAGATAAGGTTTGTTTGTTTTGTTTTAAAGAGCAAAGGATGAAAGTTTCAGAGAAGCATATTTCCACTTTGTTTAAGGAAAAAATCTACATAATTAGAACTGTCTAATATTGGAACAGGCTGCCGCAGGCAGTAGTTTTACTTCATTAATTATCTTCAAGTGAAAGCTGTGGGACTACTTGTTGAATTGTATGAGAGAAGTCTTGACTGTGCTGGATGGTCTCTGAGAGTCCTTCCCACCAGGAGAGTCTATGCTCTTGTGAACTTGTTTTTTGGGTCATTGGTGTCACATTTGTAATATAAATATTGTAATATTTATATTGTATATTCGTATTGTATTGTATTGTATTTATATTTTGTATATATGTATATTTGTATATATGTATATATATTTGTATTGTATATATATTGTATATATAATTGTAATGTAATAAATATATATATAAATATTATAAATAAAATTAAAACTTACTTATTTTGTAATATGTAATAATGGCCTTCTCAAGGTCAGAAACTGTTTTGCTATTGCTGTTATATCCTCAGTGTCACATGGAAAATACTTAAGGAATGTGTGCTGAATTGATCTAGAGCTGGAAAGAAATTTCCATGGCCATTGCAACCAACCCACTCAGGAGGCTCAGGGAAAATAAGTGACTTGAGCCAAGGCACATAAGAGGGTGGGACATGAACCTCATTCTCTGTCGTCAGAGCCAAGGCACCTTCCTCCTGCCATGTTGCATTCTATTGGAGGCAAAGAGGTGTGGAATCAACTGATATAATATTTGTCAAATTCTTAGCGTAGTATATGACATGTAGTAGACGCTATACAAATGCTTATTCCTCCTCCCTGCCCCATTGGAGCCAGAAAAAAAATATACCATACATTCCTTGGGTAATTGATTCAAAGCTTTAATTTAATTTTTATTTATTTGTTTCTTATCCCTGCTACTGATTTTTTAAGTCAAGAGAAACACATTTTATACATCAACTGTCAGATTTTGCAAAACAACAGCAAAACAAAAAAATCAATAATAAAAAGGTTCTCTCTTTTTTCTATTCCCCAAAATAGAGTCTAAATATAAAGGGTTTGTCTGCTTTGTACCTTATTTCAGACAGGGTTTAATGGAATTTGTCTGTTTGAAAAAGAAATAGTCTGGCAAGTGAGTTAGTTTGGAACGTGTTTCAAAATAGTAGCTGTTGTACTTTTCAACTTGTTTCAGATGGTAGCTGCTTTATGTAATCTGGTGTACAGAAAATTGGACAAGTGGCCTGGAAATATGAATCTTTCACTGATGTGCTGTATAACTTCAGGTCAGCTACTACATTTCTACACTTTGATCTATAATTTGATAGAAGACAATGTCCTACAAAAATCTGTGAAACAATTTCTTTCTTTGAAAATTGATATAAGATTGAATAATCTAAAATATTCCTACAGCATTTTGCAAGAAAGTTGTCATATGAATACATTCTAATGTAATATATTATTTATTTTAATTCCTAACTTCAACAAAATTTTTCTTTTTGTAATAATTTGCTCAAAGAACCATTAGAACTATTTTTTATTTAGCTGGCGTCATGAGAGATTTGAAGTGCTCTGTGGTCATGAATTTTATAATTAATGGAAGTTTTCCTCTTTAAGAATCAAAATATTTTAATGTTGAGGGTTTTTTAAAATTATTCCTTGGTTACAAAAATCATATTCTATTCCCCCCCCCCCCTGCCCTTCTCATAGCTGATGTGCAATTCCACTGGGTATTACATGTGACCTTGTTCAGAACCTATTTCTATGTTGTTGATGTTGGCACTGGGAGGTTCATTTAGAGTCTACATTCCCAACATATACCCTCGACCCATGTAATCAAGCAGTTGTTTTTTTTTTTTTCAGTGTTTCTACTCCCACAGTTTTTCCTCTGGATGTGGATAGTGTTCTTTCTCATAGATCCCTCCAAGTTGTTCAGGATCAATGCACAACACCAATGGAGAAGTCCATTACATTCGATTGTACCACAGTGTGTCAGTCTCTGTGTACAATGTTCTCCTAGTTCTGCTCCTTTCACTCTGCATCAATTCCTAGAGATGTTTCCACTTCACATGAAATTCCGCCAGTTCATCATTCCTTTGAGCACAATAGTATTCCATCACCAACATATACCACAATTTGTTCAGCCATTCCCCAATTGAAGGGCATCCCCTCATTTTCCAATTTTTTACCACCACAAAGAGCGCAGCTATGAATATTTTTGTACAAGTCTTTTTGTCCATTATCTCTTTGGGGTACAAGCCCAGCAGTGCTATGGCTGGATCAAAGGGTAGACATTCTTTTATCGCCCTTTGGGCATAGTTCCAAATTGCCCTCCAGAATGGTTGGATCAATTCACAACTCCACCAGCCATACATTAATGTCCCAACTTAGCCACATCCCCTCCAGCATTCATTACTTTCCTTTGCTGTCATATTAACCCATCTGCTAGATGTGAGGTGACACCTCAGGGTTGTTTTGATTTGCATCTCTCTGATTATCAGATATTTAGAGCACTTTTCATGTGCTTACTAATAGTTTTGATTTCTTTGACTGAAAATTGCCTATTCATGTCCCTTGCCCATTTATCAATTAGAGAATGGCTTGATTTTTTGTACAATTGATTTAGCTCTTTATAAATTTGAGTAATTAGACCTTTGTCAGAGGTTTTTGTTATGAAGATTGTTTCCCAATTTGTTACTTCCCTTCTAATTTTGGTTACATTGGTTTTGTTTGTACAAAAACTTTCTAATTTGATTTAATCAAAATGATTTATTTTACACTTTGTGATTTTTTCTAAATCTTGCTTGGTTTTAACATCTTTCCTAAAGGAAATGAAATTCTGTATTCTGTGTTCACCTAATTTTCTTATAGTTTCCATCTTTTATGTTTAAGTCATTCACCCATTCTGAGTTTATCTTGGTGTAGGGTGTAAGATGTTGATCCAGTCCTAATCTCTCCCACACTGTCTTCCAATTTTCCCAGCAGTTTTTATCAAATAGTGGGTTTTGGTCTCAAAAGCTGGGATCTTTGGGCTTATCATAGACTGTCTTGCTGAGTTCACTTACCACAAGTCTATTCCACTGATCCTCCTTTCTGTCTCTTAGCTAGTATCATATTATTTTGATGACCATTGCTTTATAGTATAGTTTGAGATCTGGGACTGCAAGGCCACCTTTCTTCGCAATTTTTTCCCATGATTTCCCTGGATATCCTTGATCTTTTGTTCTTCCAAATGAACTTTATTATAGTTTTTTCTAATTCAGTAAAAAAGTTTCTTGGTAGTTTGATGGGTATAGCACTAAATAAGTAAATAAATTTGGGTAGGATGGTCATTTTTATTTTGTTAACTCGTCCTACCCATGAGCAGTTAATGTTTTTCCAATTGTTTAGATCTAGTTTTAATTGTGTGGAAAGTGTTTTGTAGTTGTGTTCATATAGTTCCTGTGTTTGTTTCAGCAGATAGATTCCTAAGTATTCTATATTGTCTAGGGTGATTTTAAATGGAATTTCTCTTTCTAATTCTTGCTGCTGAGCTGTGTTGGAGATATATAGAAATGCTGATGACTTATGCAGGTTTATTTTGTATCCTGAAACTTTGCTAAAGTTGTCGATTATTTCAACTAGCTTTTTGGTTGAATCTCTAGGATTCTTTAAGTAGACCATCATGTCATCCGCAAAGAGTGATAACTTGGTCTCCTCATTGCCAATTGTAATGCCTTCACTTTCTTTTTCTTCTCTAATTGCTACTGCTAGTGTTTCTAGTACAATGTCAAATAATAGAGGTGATAATGGGCATCCTTGTTTCACTCCTGATATTATTGGGAAGGCTTCCAGTTTATCCCCATTGCAGATGATGTTTGCTAATGGTGTTAGATAAATAGTGTTTTTTATTTTTAGGAACGGCCCTTCTATTCCTATACTTTCTAGTGGTTCAATAGGAATGAATGTTGTATTTTGTCAAAGGCTTTTTCTGCATCTATTGAGATAATCATGTGATATTTGTTGGTTTGCTTGTTAATATTGAGTTTTTAACAGAAACATTTCAAAATGTTTTTCAGCTTCCCTACCTTTTTAAACAGTAATGTAATAAATAATTAAATACTACGTAATTCAGTTTTTAAAAAGAACTTTAAAAGTATGTAATTTGGGCCTTTTAAATGTTCTATGATGATTATTTTAAACATCATTTTCCTGTGCTGTGCCAAACATATTAATGTCTTCCCAAACTACTGAGTTGTATAGTTGCTCCTACACTGAAGCCCAAGACCCCTTTATAACCTCTTCATTTCCACTTCTGATTTGCTAAATAATAAGACAAACCAGGTAGCCAAGACTGTTAAATCAGCTCAATTTTATACACAATTCTAAATCAACAAGCCAGGAGAGTTTTCATTGTGGATAATAGTGGAGGATGGGTAGGTTGGCTTATGAGAGTCTGTCCTTGAAGTATTCTCAGATATACTCTCTCCTGGTTTAGTCCAAGAAAATATTTTGGAGCAGTTGAGAGATTCAATAAATACAAAACTCTAAGCCTGGAGAAAGAGGTCCTGGATTCAAAGCTGGCTTCAGATATCTCCTAGCTATGTGAACTTGCAAATTACTTAATCTCAATTTCCAAGCCCTTACTGCTCTTCTGCCTTGGAAACTATACTTAGAATTGATTCTAAAATTGAAGGTAAGGTTTTCCAGCCATGTATAAAATCTAACTGGTTATATATCTTGAATATCTAATTAATCCAGTGTTGCTGTGCTAGAACTGAGTTGTTATTCATAAAGTTTGACTTACTCTTTTTCATTCTTTTCTTACTGACTTTGAGTGAGGAAAACTATCTTGAGTTTGAAGAATTTTAAGGGGAGTTAGATGGCACAATGAATAGAGTGCCCGGCCTGGAGTCAGGAAAATTCATCTTCTTCAGTTCAAATCTAGCTTCAGTCACTTACTAGTTGGGTGACCCTGGGCAAGTCTCTTACCTTTGTTTGCCTCAGTTTTTCATCTATAAAACAAGCTAGAGAAGGAAATTACAAATCATTTTTATGGTAATTTACCAAGAAAACCCCAAATGGGGTCATGAAGAATCAGACATGACTGAATAACAGCAATAAGAATTTTGTAGGAGAACAAGAGCCTTGTTTTCAAGGCTTTGTCAGTATTTTAAAAGAATAAAAAGAGAGGGAGGGATATACCCAGAGAGGGAGGCTTGGACCTTTGGTATGGAGAGGGGGGGAAAGAGATGTAAAGATTAAAATTTAGGGGCGACTGAGGCAGGTAGAAATTAATTTCTCTCTGCAAGGAATATTATATTTTTATGAGGTTTATTAAAGATTAAGGATTAACGAAAATACAGGATAAGAAACACTGCCTAGGCCAGAGAGGCCTAGACAAGATAATCTCACATCATGAAAGAGACGCGTCTGCTCCGAAACGGAAGTCCAAAAAGAGACCCAAAGGCCTTTGCAATCAGGTTAAATCCCTTCTCTATCTCGGCCCACCTCAGAATTCCGTGAGATTATAAAGCATTTTGGGGAAGTGGAGCAAGGGCTTGTGGGGATTGAAGTCCAGAGTTCGAGTCTATTTTTACATACCCTCGTTTGATCGTTTGAAAAAAATTAATTTTTTTCCCCTATGCCCAAAGGGTGATAAAAGACTGTCTGCCCTTTGATCCAGCTATAGCATTGCTGGGTTTGTACCCCAAAGAGATAATAAGGAAAAAGACTTGTACAAGAATATTCACAGCTGCACTCTTTGTGGTGGCCAAAAATTGGAAAACGAGGGGATGCCTGTCAATTAGGGAATGGCTGAACAAATTGTGGTATATGTTGGTGATGGAATACTATTGTGAAAAAAGGAACAATAAAGTGGAGGAATTCCATGGAGACTGGAACAACCTCCAGGAAGTGATGCAGAGCAAAAGGAGCAGAACCAGGAGAACATTGTACACAGAGACAAACACACTGTGGTACAATCGAAGGTGATGGACTTCTCTATTAGTGTCAATGCAATGTCCCTGAACAATCTGCAGGTATCTAAAAAATACTATCCACAAGCAGAGGATAAACTGTGGGAGTAAAAACACCGATGAAAAGCAACTGCTTGACTACAGGGTTGGAGGGGATATGACTGAGAAGAGACTCTAAATGAACACTATAATGCAAATTCCAACAACATGGAAATGGGTTCGAGTCAAGAACACATGTGATAACCAGTGGAATCATGCGTCGGCTATGGAAGAGGGAAAGGTGGTGGGAGAGGGGGAGGGGAGGAAAAGAAAATGATCTTTGTTTCCAGTGAATAATGTATGGAAATAACCAAATAAAATAATGTTTAAAATTTAAAAAAAAAGAAAAAAAAGAAAAAAATTAATTTTTTCCCAAAGGATCATGAAAACATAATCAATTTAAAGATTACAATAATTTGAGGATAAGAGAAAAAAAAGAATAAAACCAATAATTGTTGAATGCATTGCCAAAAAGCCAGTTAGGGGGAAGTCCCCTTTGGCATAAAAGTATACATACAAATAAATGTTCAATCAACTACACCCAAAGTTCAATTTTTTGTGTGCAGTTGGCTGGTCTGGAGGCTTCTTCATGGTGTCTTCTCCAAAAGTTCAGTTCTGGATTCAGGGAAGTAGCATCTTCTTTACCTAAAATTCTTCTCAAAAGGAATTTTAAACTTTGCAATTTAAATAATGATATTTTTTACATCCCCCTCCCCCCCGTTAAGAGGATGATTAAAAAATACATAATCACTTAGGGATGCATGGCTGAGGTATGAAGTATATGAATCAAGTGGTAAGAGAAATTAAAAAAAACATCAGAAAAATCAAAAAGAAAAGAAAAATTTCTGGATGAAAATATAGACTATCAAAGTCTTATGTGTAAAAATTCAAAGTAAAAGAAAATTAAATCTATAACGGGTCCTTGAATCAGGGCCCAATTAAATGATCTAAGCAATGATGCATTATCCAGTCAGTAGCCAGGACTACAGAAAGGTACCACACTATGAGAGGCAGAAAAAGGGACCAGATTATAGGAGCCAAGGTTTTGGGGACACTCGTCTGTGAGTATCTTCAGAGTGAGTGTGGACACAAGGAAAGCCTATGTCTTAACACATGTTAAACACAGTAACCTCGAGTCTTCACACTAGGTTCAAGACCTTTGTATTGGCCTAGAAGTGCATCACTCCATCCTGGATAGGGTTTTCTTTGGCCCTGTGCAATAGCTCTTGTGTATATATCTTGTCGTGGAATCAGAATCATTAAGCAAAGTCCCATAAGTTTTTAAATAATTTTTGGCATCATTTTTATAGTCACAAGCTTTTTAGGGCATGCATTAGCAAATGTATCTTAAACTTGTAGTACTGAAAAGTCAAAAAGTTAAAGAAAATCTTAATGCTGGTGACATGCGCTTGAAATATAAAATAGGAGAGAAAAAAGTAAAAAAATACTGAAAAGTATATTGCACATGCGAGAAAAATGTAATAAAAGTCTTTAAAAATTCAAAAATATAGCTTATAATCATTGACACACTGTGTCAGCTAAGAAAATATAAAATGCAAGGCTTTCTCACCAAAAATGAGATCCATTTCCTCTTAATATCTGGCCATAATCCCCTGTAAGTATGAGGCAAATGAATTGAACAGTAGTACAAATATGTAGATATCAATATCCCCAAAATTCTCAATAGCCCAATTAATTACAATAGCAAACAAACACACTATCATATTTCACATAAGTTGTTGTATGGCATTTAAAAAAACCTATGAATTGATGGACATTTGTCACACTTTTTTTTTTTACAAACATAGCAATCTTTCAACCTTGGTAATAAACATATTTTTAAACAAAGTAAAACTCATCTTGGGTTAAGAACATAATCAAGAAATCTATATATCATTCTGGTGGAAATAAAATAGTGAGCTAAAGAGTATAAATAAAGGGGTGCTCCTTTTTTGGAGGCTTTTTAGGGGTACAAATGCCCTGAGATTAACTGCCCCAACTTCCATTCACATATTTGGAAATGTGGGAAGGTTGGGGGTTATAAAATGTATTTCACTTCAGCTACTAGAATGGGCCTTACCTCGTGGTAGGGGCAGGCAAAATAACCAGAGATTGTTAAAAAATTACAAAAATCATTTAAAAAACCCTTAAAATCATTTGAGATATTTAGCATATTAAATTTTCCTAAGGTTGTTATACAATTATAACCAGTCCTGAAGTCCATCTATCCTCTATGTGATAATTTACAAAGTCAAAATAGAAAGGCTGTTTTTTTTATATGGGCTTAATTACTTAATATTTGTTCAGCACAGTTATAGGGGAAAAACAACAGAATTTCAAAACTCAGTACATTCAAAATAAATTCAATCAACCTTCAGTGTAACAGAATAATATTGAATCCAGTAATATATGAACTTAAAATCACAAAGTTAAACCTTAAACAAAACAATCAGGAAAAATGCAATAGAATACAGAGATTTTTTAAATAAACCATTGGAGTCTGAAATGCCTTAAAATCATAACCTCCAGTCTTTAAAGTTCCTTAGGTGTGTTTTTTTTGTTTTCTTTTAATTA